>NC_069501.1:178641459-178881878 GCF_027579735.1 Bombina bombina
CTGCTATCTGTACCTGTGCACTGATATTCTGTATCCTGCTGTATCTGTGCATAATTACTCTGTGCCCTGATATCTGTACCTGTGCACTGATATTCTGTATCCTGCTGTATCTGTGCATAATCACTCTGTGCCCTGCTATCTGTACCTGTGCACTGATATTCTGTATCCTGCTGTATCTGTGTATAATCCATCTGTGCCCTGCTATCTGTACCTGTGCACTGATATTCTGTATCCTGCTGTATCTGTGCATAATTACTCTGTGCCCTGCTATCTGTACCTGTGCACTGATATTCTGTATCCTGCTGTATCTGTGCATAATCACTCTGTGCCCTGTTATCTGTACCTGTACACTGATATTCTGTATCCTGCTTTATGTGTGCATAATCACTCTGTGCCCTGCTATCTGTACCTGTGCACTGATATTCTGTGTCCTGCTGTATCTGTGTATAATCCTTCTGTGCCCTGCTATCTGTACCTGTGCACTGATATTCTGTATCCTGCTGTATCTGTGCATAATCACTCTGTGCCCTGCTATCTGTACCTGTGCACTGATATTCTGTATCCTGCTGTATCTGTGTATAATCCCTCTGTGCCCTGCTATCTGTACCTGTGCACTGATATTCTGTATCCTGCTGTATCTGTGTATAATCCTACTGTGCCCTGCTATCTATACCTGTGCACTGATATTCTGTATCCTGCTGTATCTGTGCATAATCACTCTGTGCCCTGCTATCTGTACCTGTGCACTCATATTCTGTATCCTGCTGTATTTGTGCATAATCCTTCTGTGCCCTGCTATCTGTAACTGTGCACTGATATTCTGTATCCTGCTGTATCTGTGCATAATCCCTCTGTGCCCTGCTATCTTTACATGTGCACTGATATTCTGTATCCTGCTGTATCTGTGCATAATCCTTCTGTGCCCTGCTATCTGTACCTGTGCACTGATATTCTGTATCCTGCTTTATCTGTGCATAATCACTCTGTGCCCTGCTATTTGTACCTGTGCACTGATATTCTGTATCCTGCTGTATCTGTGTATAATCCCTCTGTGCCCTGCTATCTGTACCTGTGCACTGATATTCTGTATCCTGCTGTATCTGTGTATAATCCCTCTGTGCCCTGCTATCTGTACCTGTGCACTGATATTCTGTATCCTGCTTTATCTGTGCATAATCACTCTGTGCCCTGCTATCTGTACCTGTGCACTGATATTCTGTATCCTGCTTTATCTGTGCATAATCACTCTGTGCCCTGCTATCTGTACCTGTTCACTGATATTTTGTATCCTGCTTTATCTGTGCATAATCACTCTGTGCCCTGCTATCTGTACCTGTGCCAGGACTGATATTCTGTATCCTGCTGTATCTGTGTATAATCACTCTGTGCCCTGCTATCTGTACCTGTGCACTGATATTCTGTATCCTGCTGTACCTGTGTATAATCACTCTGTGCCCTGTTATCTGTACCTGTGCACTGATATTCTGTATCCTGCTGTATCTGTGTATAATCCCTCTGTGCCCTGTTATCTGTACCTGTGCACTGATATTCTGTATCCTGCTGTATCTGTGCATAATCACTCTGTGCCCTGCTATCTGTACCTGTACACTGATATTCTGTATCCTGCTGTACCTGTGTATAATCCCTCTGTGCCCTGCTATCTGTACCTGTGCACTGATATTCTGTATCCTGCTGTATCTGTGCATAATCCCTCTGTGCCCTGCTATCTGTACCTGTGCACTGATATTCTGTATCCTGCTGTATCTGTGTATAATCACTCTGTGCCCTGCTATCTGTACCTGTGCACTGATATTCTGTATCCTGCTGTACCTGTGTATAATCACTCTGTGCCCTGTTATCTGTACCTGTGCACTGATATTCTGTATCCTGCTGTATCTGTGTATAATCCCTCTGTGCCCTGCTATCTGTACCTATGCACTGATATTCTGTATCCTGCTGTATCTGTGCTTAATCACTCTGTGCCCTGCTATCTGTACCTGTGCACTGATATTCTGTATCCTGCTGTACCTGTGTATAATCACTCTGAGCCCTGCTATCTGTACCTGTGCACTGATATTCTGTATCCTGCTGTATCTGTGCATAATCCCTCTGTGCCCTGCTATCTGTACCTGTGCACTGATATTCTGTATCCTGCTTTATCTGTACATAATCACTCTGTGCCCTGTTATCTGTACCTGTGCACTGATATTCTGAATCCTGCTGTATCTGTGTATAATCCCTCTGTGCCCTGCTATCTGTACCTATGCACTGATATTCTGTATCCTGCTGTATCTGTGCTTAATCACTCTGTGCCCTGCTATCTGTACCTGTGCACTGATATTCTGTATCCTGCTGTACCTGTGTATAATCACTCTGAGCCCTGCTATCTTTACCTGTGCACTGATATTCTGTATCCTGCTGTATCTGTGCATAATCCCTCTGTGCCCTGCTATCTGTACCTGTGCACTGATATTCTGTATCCTGCTTTATCTGTACATAATCACTCTGTGCCCTGTTATCTGTACCTGTGCACTGATATTCTGAATCCTGCTGTATCTGTGTATAATCCTTCTGTGCCCTGCTATCTGTACCTGTGCACTGATATTCTGTATCCTGCTGTATCTGTGCATAATCACTCTGTGCCCTGCTATCTGTACCTGTACACTGATATTCTGTATCCTTCTGTATCTGTGCATAATCCTTCTGTGCCCTGCTATCTGTACCTGTGCACTGATATTCTGTATCCTGCTGTATCTGTGCATAATCCTTCTGTGCCCTGCTATCTGTACCTGTGCACTGATATTCTGTATCCTGCTATACCTGTGTATAATACTTCTGTGCCCTGCTATCTGTACCTGTGCACTGATATTCTGTATCCTGCTGTATCTGTGTATAATCCCTCTGTGCCCTGCTATCTGTACCTGTGCACTGATATTCTGTATCCTGCTGTATCTGTGTATAATCCTTCTGTGCCCTGCTATCTGTACCTGTGCACAGATATTCTGTATCCTGCTTTATCTGTGCATAATCACTCTGTGCCCTGCTATCTGTACCTGTGCACTGATATTCTGTATCCTGCTGTATCTGTGCATAATCCCTCTGTGCCCTGCTATCTGTACCTGTGCACTGATATTCTGTATCCTGCTGTATCTGTGTATAATCCCTCTGTGCCCTGCTATCTGTACCTGTGCACTGATATTCTGTATCCTGCTGTATCTGTGTATAATCCTTCTGTGCCCTGCTATCTGTACCTGTGCACTGATATTCTGTATCCTGCTGTATCTGTGCATAATCACTCTGTGCCCTGCTATCTGTACCTGTGCACTGATATTCTGTATCCTGCTGTATCTGTGTATAATCACTCTGTGTCCTGCTATCTGTACCTGTGCACTGATATTCTGTATCCTGCTGTATCTGTGCATAATCCCTCTGTGCCCTGCTATCTGTACCTGTGCACTGATATTCTGTATCCTGCTGTATCTGTGTATAATCCCTCTGTGCCCTGCTATCTGTACCTGTGCACTGATATTCTGTATCCTGCTGTATCTGTGTATAATCCTTCTGTGCCCTGCTATCTGTACCTGTGAACTGATATTCTGTATCCTGCTTTATCTGTGCATAATCCCTCTGTGCCCTGCTATCTGTACCTGTGCACTGATATTCTGTATCCTGCCGTATCTGTGTATAATCCCTCTGTGCCCTGCTATCTGTACCTGTGCACTGATATTCTGTATCCTGCTTTATCTGTGCATAATCACTCTGTGCCCTGCTATCTGTACCTGTGCACTGATATTCTGTATCCTGCCGTATCTGTGTATAATCCCTCTGTGCCCTGCTATCTGTACCTGTGCACTGATATTCTGTATCCTGCTTTATCTGTGCATAATCACTCTGTGCCCTGCTATCTGTACCTGTGCACTGATATTCTGTATCCTGCTGTATCTGTGTATAATCCCTCTGTGCCCTGCTATCTGTACCTGTGCACTGATATTCTGTATCCTGCTTTATCTGTGCATAATCACTCTGTGCCCTGCTATCTGTACCTGTGCACTGATATTCAGTATCCTGCTGTATCTGTGCATAAACCTTCTGTGCCCTGCTATCTGTACCTGTGCACTGATATTCTGTATCCTGCTGTATCTGTGCATAATCCCTCTGTGCCCTGCTATCTGTACCTGTGCACTGATATTCTGTATCCTGCTGTATCTGTGCATAATCAATCTGTGCCTTGCTATCTGCACCTGTGCACTGATATTCTGTATCCTGCTGTATCTGTGCATAATCCCTCTGTGCCTTGCTATCTGTACCTGTGCACTGATATTCTGTATCCTGCTGTATCTGTGTATAATCCCTCTGTGCCCTGCTATCTGTACCTGTGCACTGATATTCTGTATCCTGCTGTATCTGTGTAAAATCCTTCTGTGCCCTGCTATCTGTACCTGTGCACTGATATTCTGTATCCTGCTTTATCTGTGCATAATCACTCTGTGCCCTGCTATCTGTACTTGTGCACTGATATTCTGTATCCTGCTTTATCTGTGCATAATCACTCTGTGCCCTGCTATCTGTACCTGTGCACTGATATTCTGTATCCTGCTTTATCTGTGCATAATCACTCTGTGCCCTGCTATCTGTACCTGTGCACTGATATTCTGTATCCTGCTGTATCTGTGTATAATCCTTCTGTGCCCTGCTATCTGTACCTGTGCACTGATATTCTGTATCCTGCTGTATCTGTGTATAATCCGTCTGTGCCCTGCTATCTGTACCTGTGCACTGATATTCTGTATCCTGCTGTATCTGTGTATAATCCCTCTGTGCCCTGCTATCTGTACCTGTGCACTGATATTCTGTATCCTGCTGTATCTGTGCATAATCAATCTGTGCCTTGCTATCTGCACCTGTGCACTGATATTCTGTATCCTGCTGTATCTGTGCATAATCACTCTGTGCCCTGCTATCTGTACCTGTGCACTGATATTCTGTATCCTGCTGTATCTGTGCATAATCTCTCTGTGCCCTGCTATCTGTACCTGTGCACTGATAATCTGTATCCTGCTGTATATGTGTATAATCACTCTGTGTCCTGCTATCTGTACCTGTGCACTGATATTCTGTATCCTGCTGTATCTGTGCATAATCCTTCTGTGCCCTGCTATCTGTACCTGTGCACTGATATTCTGTATCCTGCTGTATCTGTGCATAATCCCTCTGTGCCCTGCTATTTGCACCTGTGCACTGATATTCTGTATCCTGCTGTATCTGTGCATAATCCCTCTGTGCCCTGCTATTTGCACCTGTGCACTGATATTCTGTGTCCTGCTGTATCTGTGTATAATCCTTCTGTGCCCTGCTATCTGTACCTGTGCACTGATATTCTGTATCCTGCTTTATCTGTGCATAATCACTCTGTGCCCTGCTATCTGTACCTGTGCACTGATATTCTGTATCCTGCTGTATCTGTGTATAATCCTTCTGTGCCCTGCTATTTGTACCTGTGCACTGATATTCTGTATCCTGCTGTACCTGTGTATAATCACTCTGTGCCCTGTTATCTGTACCTGTGCACTGATATTCTGTATCCTGCTTTATCTGTGCATAATCCCTCTGTGCCCTGCTATCTGTACCTGTGCACTGATATTCTGTATCCTGCTGTATCTGTGCATAATCCTTCTGTGCCCTGCTATCTGTACCTGTACACTGATATTCTGTATCCTGCTGTATCTGTATATAATCCTTCTGTGCCCTGCTATCTGTACCTGTGCACTGATATTCTGTATCCTGCTGTATCTGTGTATAATCCCTCTGTGCCCTGCTATCTGTACCTGTGCACTGATTTTCTGTATCCTGCTGTATCTGTGTATAATCCCTCTGTGCCCTGCTATCTGTACCTGTGCACTGATATTCTGTATCCTGCTTTATCTGTGCATAATCACTCTGTGCCCTGCTATCTGTACCTGTGCACTGATATTCTGTATCCTGCTTTATCTGTGCATAATCACTCTGTGCCCTGCTATCTGTACATGTGCACTGATATTCTGTATCCTGCTGTATCTGTGTATAATCCTTCTGTGCCCTGCTATCTGTACCTGTGCACTGATATTCTGTGTCCTGCTGTATCTGTGTATAATCACTCTGTGCCCTGCTATCTGTACCTGTGCACTGATATTCTGTATCCTGCTGTATCTGTGCATAATCACTCTGTGCCCTGCTATCTGTACCTGTGCACTGATATTCTGTATCCTGCTGTATCTGTGTATAATACTTCTGTGCCCTGCTATCTGTACCTGTGCACTGATATTCTGTGTCCTGCTGTATCTGTGTATAATCCCTCTGTGCCCTGCTATCTGTACCTGTGCACTGATATTCTGTATCCTGCTGTATCTGTGCATAATCCTTCTGTGCCTTGCTATCTGTACCTGTGCACTGATATTCTGTATCCTGCTGTATCTGTGTATAATCCTTCTGTGCCCTGCTATCTGTACCTGTGCACTGATATTCTGTATCCTGCTGTATCTGTGTATAATACTTCTGTGCCCTGCTATCTGTACCTGTGCACTGATATTCTGTGTCCTGCTGTATCTGTGCATAATCCCTCTGTGCCCTGCTATCTGTACCTGTGCACTGATATTCTGTATCCTGCTGTATCTGTGTATAATCCTTCTGTGCCCTGCTATCTGTACCTGTGCACTGATATTCTGTATCCTGCTGTATCTGTGTATAATCCTTCTGTGCCCTGCTATCTGTACCTGTGCACTGATATTCTGTGTCCTGCTGTATCTGTGTATAATCACTCTGTGCCCTGCTATCTGTACCTGTGCACTGATATTCTGCATCCTGCTATATTTATACATAATCCTTCAGTGCCATGTTTTCTGTGCATGTTTATCATACAAACCCAGCACATGGAAACTCTGCATTCTGCTATCTTGTGCTTATTGAGTCATTCTATATATTTACTACATTCTGCATTCTGCTACTGAGTCCTGTGAACGGTCTCCTTATATTGGACTCTGCAACCTGTAATTTCTAGTTTTATCCCTTTTGCAGATTGTCATCTTTTCAAACTGATATTTAAATCCTCACTCTCTTTTGCTGGACTTTTGTAATGATTTCCTCTCTAACCATGGTCCCTCTGTGTTCCACCATCTTCACTTCTAGGTGCTCATTCTTAGGGGTAGATTTATCAAGTGTCAAGCGGATATGATCCTCTATAGTGGATCATGTTTGCGCAACATCGCTAAATGCCGACAGCATACGCTGTCAGCATTTAACATTGCACAAGCATTTCTTGTGAAATGTTAGTGCAATGCTGCCCCCTTCACTTTCGCGGGAAATCGCCGCTAGCAAGGGGTGTCAATCACCTCAGAAGTGGTGGATGAGTTAAGGAGCAGCGGTCTTACGACCGCTGCTTCTTAACTTTGGTTTCCGGCGAGCCTGAAGGCTGCATCTGCAGCATAATAAATATGCCCCTAAGTATCTTCATACCTTGTAAAATCAGTATATCAGCTACACAAATTTTTAGACGTATCACAGCTCCAGCACCTATAAACTCCCACTCTGGTACATGTCATACCAACATTCTCATTGCCTTGAGATCTCCATAGGATCCACACTTTTCTTCATGCTTCATGTCCAATCACCAAAATATCCCAAAGCCACACAAGAAAAACCATCTTATCCTTCGCTAGAATTCAGCTGTTTGTACCCATTGAAATACCTAATGTCTTATTATTCTATGGTGTGTACTTTTTATTAAGTATTACAGCACTATCATAATTGGCTTTCATCTCCCAAGACTTTGTTTTTTAAACTACTCCATCACTAGGCTCAGCATAAAACATCATTGTCTGTATCACTGTAGTTTCAGCATTTTGTGCACCAGCTCTGCCTACCCATATTCCTTAGAAGTGATTGGTCAAACAAATAGATTCATAGATAGATACTCATTAGGCTGCTGAGTAGTCTGGTTGTTCAGGTGAAATACATAATATCTAAAGACAGAAGAAGAAAATCTCTACTAATACGGAGAAAAAATTATGGCAACCACAACTCTTTCTTATTCTAGGAAACTTTGTCAGGTCCAATTCCATCCATCAAAGCTAAATCACTGGTGCCAAGAAAGATTATCCCTGCCAGAAATAAAACAGCACAATATACACTGCTTAATTTGTAGATTTTACAATTTAAGGCCTAGGGGTATATTTATCAATGTGCGAGTGGACATGATACGAAGTAGCGTATCATGTCCGCCGCACATCGACAGAATACGCTGTCGGCATTTATCATTGCACCAGCAATTCTTGTGAACTGCTGGTGGAATGTTGCCCCCTGCAGATTTGCGGCCAATCGGTCGCTAGCAGGGGTGTCAATCAATCCGATCGTATTCAATTGGGTTGATTTCTGTCCGCAGCCTCAGAGCAGGTGGACAAGTTATAGAGCAGCAGTCTTTAGACCGCTGCTTCATAGCTTCTGTTTCTTGAGAGCCTGAAGGCTCGCTGGAAACAAGGGGCATCAAGCTCCATACGGAGATTGATAAATAGGCCTCTTAGTGTAAACTATTGTAAACATGCAATTGAGTGTTTTAGAAATTAGAAATATTAGGTATCCCTACTCTAAATGTAAGAAACATAGATTATGAATCTTGCGTTAGGCTTAAAAAGCAGTGTTGGCCGGTCCCAACGCTGCTTTTTAACGCCCACTGGTATTACGAGTCTTGAAGGTACAGGTGTACCGCTCACTTTTTTGGCCAGACTTGGAAATACCGCAAATCCACTTACGTCAATTGCGTATCCTATTTTTTCAATGGGACTTGCATAGCGCTGGTATTACGAGTCTGACAAAAAGTGAGCGGTAGACCCTCTCCTGTCAAGACTGGTACCGCATTTAAAAGTCAGTAGTTAAAAGTTTTACACTACAACGCCGTAGCATAAAACTCTTAACTAAAGTGCTAAAAAGTACACTAACACCCATAAACTACATATTAACCCTTAAACCGAGGCCCTCCCACATCGCAAACACTATAATAAAATTTTTAACCCCTAATCTGCCAAACCGAACATCGCCGCCACTATAATAAATATATTAACCCCTAAACCGCCACACTCCCGCCTCGTAAACACTAGTTAAATTTTATTAACCTCTAATCTGCCGTTCCTAACATCGCCGTAACCTACCTACATTTATTAACCCCTAATCTGCCGCCCCCAACGTCGCCGCCACTATATTAAAGTTATTAACCCCTAAATCTAAGTCTAACCCTAACACCCCCTAACTTAAATATAATTTAAATAAATCTAAATAAAAATAACTATCATTAACTAAATTATTCCTATTTAAAACTAAATACTTACCTAGAAAATAAACCCTGAGATAGCTACAATATAACTAATAGTTACATTGTAGCTATCTTAGGGTTTATTTTAATTTTACAGGCAAGTTTGTATTTATTTTAACTAGGTAGAATAGTTATTAAATAGTTATTAACTATTTAATAACTACCTAGTTAAAATAAAGACAAATTTGCCTGTAAAATAAAACCTAACCTAAGTTACAATTACACCTAACACTAAATTATAATTCAATTAATTCCCTAAATTAAATACAATTAAATACAATTAAATAAAATTATCTAAAGTACAAAAAAAATCAAACACTAAATTACAGAAAATAATAAACAAATTACAAGATTTTTAAACTAATTACACCTAATCTAATCCCCCTAGCAAAATAAAAAAGCCCCCCCAAAATAAAAAAGCCCTACCCTACACTAAATTACAAATAGCCCTTAAAAGGGCCTTTTGCGGGGCATTGCCCCAAAGTAATCAGCTCTTTCACCTGTAACAAAAATTACAAATCCCCCCCCAACATTAAAACCCACCACCCACACAACCAACCATACTCTAAAACCTACCCAATACCCCCTTAATAAAACCTAACACTAACCCCTTGAAGATCACCTTACCCGGAGAAGTCTTCACCCAACCGGGCCGAAGTCCTCAAAGAAGCCGGCAGAAGTCTTCATCTAAGCCGGGCACAATGGTCCTCCAGACAGGCAGAAGTCTTCATCCAGACAGCATCTTCTATCTTCATCCATCCGGCGTGGAGCGGGTCCATCTTCAAGACATCCGGCGCGGAGTATCCTCTTCCATCGAGGTCTTCTTACTAAATGACGGTTCCTTTAAGTGACGTCATCCAAGATGGCGTCCCTTCAATTCCGATTGGCTGATAGAATTCTATCAGCCAATCGGAATTAAGGTAGGAAAAATCCTATTGGCTGATGTTATCAGCCAATAAGATTGAACTTCAATCCTATTGGCTGATCCAATCAGCCAATAGGATTGAGCTGGCATTCTATTGGCTGTTCCAATCAGCCAATAGAATGCCAGCTCAATCCTATTAACTGATTGCATCAGCCAATAGGATTTTTTCTACCTTAATTCCGATTGGCTGATAGAATTCTATCAGCCAATCGGAATTGAAGGGACACCATCTTGGATGACATCACTTAAAGGAACCGTCATTTAGTAAGAAGACTTCGATGGAAGAGGATGCTCCGCTCCGGATGTCTTGAAGATGGACCCGCTCCGCGCCGGATGGATGAAGATAGAAAATGTCGTCTGGATGAAGACTTCTGCCCGTCTGGAGGACCACTTCGCCTCTCTGTAAGGTGATCTTCAAGGGGTTAGTGTTAGTTTTTTTTTTTTAAGGGGGTATTGGGTGGGTTTTAGAGTAGGGTTGGTTGTGTGGGTGGTGGGTTTTAATGTTGGGGGGGGATTTGTACTTTTTTTACAGGTAAAAGAGCTAATTACTTTTTTATTTTGTTAGGGGGATTAGATTAGGTGTAATTAGTTTAAAAATCTTGTAATTTGTTTATTATTTTCTGTAATTTAGTGTTTGTTTTTTTTGTACTTTAGATAATTTTATTTAATTGTATTTAATTTAGGGAATTAATTTAATTATAGTGTAGTGTTAGGTGTAATTGTAACTTAGGTTAGGTTTTATTTTACAGGTAAATTTGTCTTTATTTTAACTAGGTAGTTATTAAATAGTTAATAACTATTCAATAACTATTCTACCTAGTTAAAATAAATACAAACTTGCCTGTAAAATAAAAATAAACCCTAAGCTAGATACAATGTAACTATTAGTTATATTGTAGCTAGCTTAGGGTTTATTTTATAGATAAGTATTTAGTTTTAAATAGGAATTATTTAGGTAATAATAGTAATTTTATTTAGATTTATTTAAATTATATTTAAGTTAGGGGGTGTTAGGGTTAGGGTTAGACTTAGATTTAGGGGTTAATAACTTTAATATAGTGGTGGCGACGTTGGGGGGCGGCTGATTAGGGATTAATAAATATAATGTAGGTGTCGGCGATGTTGGGGGCAGCAGATTAGGGGTTCATAAGTATAATGTAGGTGGCGGCGGTGTCCGGAGCGGCAGATTAGGGGTTAATCAATATAATGTAGGTGTCGGCGATGTTGGGGATGGCAGATTAGGGGTTAATAAGTGTAAGATTAGGGGTGTTTAGACTTGGGGTTCATGTTAGGGTGTTAGGTGTAGACATAAAATGTATTTTCCCCATTGGAATCAATGGGCCTACGTTAGGAGCTAAACGCTGCTTTTTTGCAGGTGTTAGGTTTTTTTTCAGGTATTGAGGTGAGATGTGGAGCAAAATTTTGCTCTAAGATCACTTTTTTGCGGCTACTGCCGGGTTTGTAAAAACCCGTAATACCAGCGCAGTCTGTAAGTGAGCGGTGAGCATAAACTGCTCATTAGCACCGCATAGCCTCTAACGCAAAACTCATAATCTAGGTGATAGATTTTACTGTAATATTGTATATCTAATTTAGATTGCTTAATTAATTCAAATGGTCACTATTGTTACAGAGGAACTTGTCTTGTTATAAAGTAATTTTCAATCCACTCTGTTACCTTAAAATTAACTGTAGCAATGGTATCATCTCTTCTCTCATGGACTGTTGTCATTAAGCATCGGTTTAAAATTTACTTTTGCCCTCATATATTACCTGTGCCCTGTTAAGAAGTTTTATCTAACCAAATGGTCACTATTGGTTGGAATACCATAGGAAAAGAAACCAATGTCCACTAAAGTTGTAGAATGTGTTACTGGATTGAAATGAGGGCTATTTTTTAATATAATTAAAACTTTGAAGAATGTCTAAAGGTTGTCAAATACAGTCTAACCAATTAACTGCTAACATTAAGGTAATTATAAAAATTGCAATAGTTCCAAGATTGTTATGAAATAATTTCCATAAGAAATTAATAATGGCCAAAAAAAGCAGCATGAATCTGAACAGCTAATTTCCACTTCAGAATAAATAAAGCAGAATGTCTAAAGACATTATAATTCCATGGGGAGTAAAGAATACATTTATAATGTGTTTGTTCACTGTATCATGTAGTATGGTAACCTGCATGCTATTTCTTATAGTATTGTACTTGCAGCATTGTGAAATGAAGACTTTTTAGGCCTTTTTAAGAACGTGCAAGTGGACATGATCCGATATTGCGGATCATGTCCGCTGCACATCGATAAATGCAGACAGCAAATGCTCTCGGCATTTATCATTGCACCAGAAGTTCTTGTGAACTGCTGGTGCAATACTGACCCCTCCAATTGGCTGCTAGCAGGGGGTGTCAATCAACCCGATCGTATTGGATTGGGTTGATTTCCAGTGATGTCTGTCCGCCGCCTCAGAGCAGACGGACAGGTTATGAAGAAGGGGTCATACAGAGCTTGATAAATAGGCTCCAAAATGTTAGCAAAGCTAACCCGAGGTAACTTCCAAGTTACTGTTTTATATAAATTGGACAAAATAACCAATACTTTTCTTTCTCACATATCCCTAGTAAATAAAACCTAGGGGTCTACTTCAATCCAATAGACGGCTGTGGAATCACTTCTAGATGGCTTTACCTTTTTTC
Source organism: Bombina bombina (assembly GCF_027579735.1). Lineage (NCBI taxonomy): Eukaryota > Metazoa > Chordata > Amphibia > Anura > Bombinatoridae > Bombina > Bombina bombina. Next base: position 178,654,417 of record NC_069501.1, read on the forward strand.
AAAATTATTTTTAAAATGAATTACAGTCTATTAGAAAATCATAACCTGGCAGCCACATGGTTTACTTTTTTTTTACAATTATTTTAAATATTAAAATATTCCAGTATATTAAAAAATCATAACCTGGTTGTCACAAAGTTTTGAAGAAGCTTTACACAACGTTACCATTACAAGTCATACTGAGACATATTCTAGGATCTAGGTCTAGGGTAGCATGATTTTGAGAGGGGGACAGATTTTGAGTGACAATTCTATGGCATGATGCCTTCCCCTTTCTATATTTTTCCACTGTTGTATTTATTAAGCTTAATACCAATAAATGACCCCTGGATATTTAGTGGGAGTACATGAGTTCCATGTGACCTTTACCTTCAGATGTAAGAGACAAATATAAGCTAAACTTGATTTGTTAGGGGTTTTCGGAGGGCAGCAGATTTCTCAGTGCCTAGAGCAGCACAACACTACATACTGCACTGAGAGAAATCACCAGTACTATTTCAATGGATCTGAAAATACTTCTCAACTTGTCTTTTGGACTTTTTTTATTTTAAAATCCTTTATCTTTTTAAAACCTCTTTTGAACAGCATATTATGGCTTTTTTTTTATTATTATTATTTTTTTGGGGGGGGGGGGGGTTAAAGGAACAGTAAAGTCAAAATGTAACTGTCATGGTTCAAACAGAGCATAAAAAATAAATCCAGTTTCATTTTATTACCAAATCTGCTTCATTCTCTATGCTTTGTTGAAGAGCAGGGCTGGCTCTATATTTGGACCAGGAGAGGCAATGGGACCCAGGCATCATTTGACAGGGGCAGCACATAGGGAGAGCATATTCTGGATAATAGTTCCATTTGCATGTTCTCATGTGAATTTTTAATCTGCTGAATTTTTAATCTCTGAGATAACTGAATCTGGTTGGGCTTAGCCTCAAGGATTCAGAGAGTTAAGGATCTTCATTTTATTCTTGGACTCAGGCAGTACAATGTCTTGAGCCAGCCCTGTTAAAGTGTAAACTTAGGTAGGCCCAAAATATTTCAGGATTGTGTATAGCACTCTATAACAGACATGTTTACAATTATGTTTATACATTGTTGTAAGTATTACTGCCATAGAGTGCAAACTCCTTAGCCTGCCTACATGCACTGCAAGGCCATGAGCCTACATAGGTTTACCCTTCAACAAAGTATAAAAAGATAACAAAGTAAATTTGACAGTAGAAATAAACTGGAAAGTTGTTTTTTTATGACAGTCTATCTGATTCATGAAAGCTTAATATTGACGTTATCGTCCCTTTAAATATATATCTCAAGTTACACTTTTAAGCTATTGTAGACCAATTTTATTAATTTTTAAGACAATTTTAGAGCACAACTTATTTATAAATCAATAACCACAAGAGTTTACAAATGAAAGAAAGAAAGTTAATAATAATAATAATAATAATAATAATAATAATAATAATAATAATAATAATATATTGAGAATAGTTTCTGCTTGTAATATTATGTCATGGTATTGTTTATTGTTTTACTCTCCTGTTATTGTCCAAAAATAAACTTGCTATTACTGTTTGCTGCTTGGAGTCAATGTTTTTATCCCATCAATGACTATATTGTCTTTCTTAAATAGTTCAATTGTATATTGCTTGGTAAATTGTTTAAGATTCTCAAGGGAAGTTTTTTTTTGTCTCCAAGCAGTTTAGATAGTAAAACATTTTTCCTTGAATTATGTCTTTTGTTTATGAATTTTATGAATTAAGTTTATTTTTATATAAATGTAAATAAATTATATTTAAAAAAATATATATATATATATATAATATTATTTAAATAATATTTCTCTTTAGATCAATTTTTTTTTTTTTTTGTTTTTTACTTTGAATATTAAATTCCTTATTTCTATTTGAATTGAGTGATTTATATAAAATAGCATTACAGTAAATTTTAATGGTTTTAATTACATATTTTATTTTAAAAAATAGCACATAACATTTAAATTTGAAAAATGTGATTATTATAACATTTTGCCTTTATTTTAGCTTGCAGACCAGGATTTTACAAAGCATTTGCTGGAAATCTCAAATGTGCAAAATGCCCTCCACACAGTTCTACTCAGGAAGACGGAGCGACACATTGCAACTGTGAGAAAAATTACTATCGGGCAGAAAAAGATCCTCCCTCTATGGCATGCACAAGTATGTCTATTTTACCTTTGTATTTGTACCACAAATAGAAATTGTATTCATTTAAATATAGTTACCAGATGATCATTTATTTATTTTACAGTGTAGCTGTTAAATATTTAATTTAAATGTATATATATACATTATACCCTGCTGTATAGCAGCATTTGCTTGCAAACATGACACAAGATAAGAATTCTGTAAATTCATATGATTAAATTCATATGATTTTTTTTTTAAATTTATATTAATTTATAAACATCTAGGAAGTCGTTTGTAAGGCAGGATATAGCAAGGCACTTCAAGATTTAAATTATCTAAAAAAAAAACCATATTTTAGTATCATATTAAAGGGACATGAAACCCAAATTTTTTCTTTCATAATTGAGGGAAAACATACAATTTTAAACAACTTTCCAGTTTACTATTATCAAATTTGCTTAATTTTCTTGGTATTATTTTTTGAAGGAGCAGCAATGCACTGTTTCTTACACGACACATGGTTGAGCCAATGACAATCGGTATATATATGCAACCACCAATCAGCAGCTAGAACCTAAGTTATTTACTGCTCCTGAGCTTACCTAGATAAACCTTTCAGCAAAGGATAACAAGAGAAGGAAGCAAATTAAATAATAGTAAATTGGAAAGTTGTTTAAAATTGTATTCTCTGTCTGAATCATGAATGTCTAATTATGACTTTACTGTCCCTATAAAGTAGTTTTCCAGCATTCTTTCTACCATTACTGTTGGCATTTCTGCAGAATACAATATTAATTTTAGTATTTTCCCTATTCTTGGACCATCTTAAAATGTAACTTCTTATGTTGTACTTCAAAGTTAGACTGAGATTTATTATTTTCCTACTCTGGTTCTTATGCATGTGCAATTTGTTGATGCTCATGATACTGTTGAACTTGAAATTATTACTGCTTGTATTAATGTTTTATTATTACTTATCTTCTAGGACCTCCATCTGCACCTCGAAACCTTATTTCCAATATCAATGAGACTTCTGTTATACTGGACTGGAGTTGGCCACTAGAAACCGGAGGTCGGAAAGATATTACCTTTAATGTGATTTGCAAAAAATGTGGTGGAAACATAAAGTTCTGTGAATTTTGCAAGGGAAATTTAAGATTCATTCCTCGACAGAGTAGACTAACAAATACCACTGTGACTATTATGGATCTACTTGCCCATACAAACTATACATTTGAGATTGAAGCACTAAATGGTGTCTCAGACCAGAATGTTCTTACAAGGCATATTGCCTCCGTTAGCATCACTACAAACCAGGCTGGTGAGTACATTTTTGGTGTTTACTAATTTGTTTTTTGATTTTGTACATTTTAAAATGAAGTTATTATCTCTCATAAGGAGTGTTGTATTAACAGAGAAGAATCAGAGAAAAATGTTTATTGTGCACTAGAGCCACGGCTTACATACATTTTAGCATAGACCTAAAATTACATGGAATAAAGACCATAACAAATGACAAAGCTCATATGAGATTTGTAGTTGAAGAAAAAACATTTTTGAATAGACATTCTTGGATGAAAGAGGGATCCTGCACATTAATACAATTGTAGTAGTCAGCTACAGAACATGTATATTGGAGGACCAGTGGTGTATTAATGTATGTTTCCTACTAGATTTAGAATAACACGGTCCTAACGCAAAGTTTTTGATGCAAACATATATTTAATTGCTGTACCTGAGTCTTAGAATGCTTTCATTTATTTATTTTAAATAACTTTAGACAGCATAAGTCAAGGAAAACATGTTCACATACTCATCTTCACACAAACCCCATCCACCATGCATAAGCCGCTCCAAAATGCTAGCCAAATAATCACACTCAACTCAGCCAATCAAAACAACAAAAGAAAAAAGAAAAAAATAGACAATTGTATCGCCCCCAAGGCGTCCCAAGGGGGAATGACCAGCAACACCTGCCAGAAAAAATAAAAAAGTTCACAGCCTCAGTTGTTTATAGATGTTCCTATAGTACAAAGATGATATCTCATGACAGTCTCTTCAGAAATTGCAGCTACTAATAGGATCCAATGAAATACTATCCCAATTAAACTTTTGGGAAAAGCATCTGTAATCCAGTGTATATTACGATATTATCATCTCCGACAATTCAATTACCATATAATGCTCAACGTGATTCTCATAAAGGACTAACCCAGTGTCCTTATCGATATCAGTTATATTATTCATAAGCTGCATCAATTCCAAGCCAATCTTCAATTATACTCCCATTTCATCAAGGTAGTTATAAACACTGGGGCTCCTGTGTCTCGCATCCGCTAGCAAACATAAACCTTCTCTTGCACCAGTATATGTGACAGAGGTATATAATAAACAGTCCCAACTTCACACAGTAGTAATCTTCACTCACTATGCTCAAATAGTCAACCACTTAGTATACGGCTTCATCAACCACTTTGTATACCGCTTCAGCAGCCACTCACAGTATTATATGTATACCAGTATTACCTGGGTCTTGAATTCTGTCCAATGCTCCGTGGTGTATAAGGCATCAGTGAGACATACCACAGTCATGTGTGGCAATAGATACAGTCAGTTTCCAGACCCTCCGGTCTCCTACCTCAATGTCACCGACCTCCGTTTACCTGATTTAGTGCACAGGCTTCCAGACACAGGACCATGCAGGTCCCATGCGCGTTTTGGGACTCCACCCTTTGTCAAGGAGAATGCAGGTGTGTCTTCACAGGCTGCTTTTTGTAGGTCAAATACTAGATCCTGATTGGAGCAACCCATACACACCGCCACATACGTACATGCTACGAAAACCTAACCAATGTCTTTTATTCAGATACAGCAGCTAAGTTTTAACTTTTAACTAACTGTGTGAATACTGGCTAAATCAGCGGATCCTAGAATTATACACAAAATTGCCACCCTAACTTTAATCTTAAGAAAATAAACATAAACTATCTTATGTGTGTACTGTGGCTACACGATAATCTACAGATCATTATTAAAAAGTTAAAATCCAAACACTTACTCTTAAAAACTGCGCTTACTTACTGATTCAATAGTAGGCTTATAAATGCACTAAAAATACAGTATATTTCACACCAATATAAACTAATATTTGTTATCTTCAGTGCTTTTATATATTTACAAATCTGTGATTTGCTTCCTTCAGTATATTCTGCCAATACACTCGTTGTACATAACTTTATTTGGCTTTTGTTATCACTAGTTCATATAACTCGCAGCCTTGAGATTTACTAAAAATTAAAAATACTATTTGACTAAGTTAAAAATGTTACACATATAAAATCAATTTGATTTAATAAAACTAATCTCTTATACATATACTGATTTTTTCTTACCTTAATGTCTCAGGGATTATGGTAGAAGACTAGTGTTCACTAGTTATTTCTTTTTCTTTAAATCAGGATCTCCCCAGCTTCCTTATGAGTGTGGTGCAGCTTCACAGTTCACTGAACTTTGCAGAGCATTTCAGAATCGATAGTACTATAAAACAAAAAGAAGAGAGAGCGCAACCACGACGCAAGGTAAAAGTATTTAATTCCACTTTGCGCATATGAACATACTGCACTTACAGGAATACAAAAATTACAAGCGTCTCTTAAAATCTCACACAGTCACCGGTCCTCCGGTCTCAGTCAGCTGTAGCTGTTTACTTGCTCGTTTCAGTTTCCGGCGTGTGAACTTGGTAGTTGTTCCTTTACACGGTGCAGGGATTCATTCAGACTTTCCTATCCCAATACCAGAAGTCTTGAAAAAGTCTGCAGAAGACGGACGAAACACGTAGACGTTAGCTGATCCAGTCGAGTCCAATAATAGTATTGGGATAGGAAAGTTTGAACGAATCCCTGCACCGTGTAAAGGAACAACTACCAAGTTCACACGCCGGAAACTGAAACGAGCAAGTAAACAGCTACAGCTGACTGAGACTGGAGGACCGGGGACTGTGTGAGATTTTAAGAGACGCTTGCAATTTTTGTATTCCTGTAAGTGCAGTATGTTCATATGCGCAAAGTGGAATTAAATACTTTTACCTTGAGTCGTGGTTGCGCTCTCTCTTCTTTTTGTTTTATAAAAAGTTAAAATGTTTCAAATTATCTCAAGGTCAATTGAAAAAACAATGTAACCATTTATTACCATGTAGCCATTTCTTATACATGCTCAGTATTTACGCTATGAGCAAGATAATGGAACCAAAACCTTTAGCTATTTCGAACTTCTGGTAAAATTGCTATCATGCAACTTAATCATCATTTATTGGACAGTCATGGCAGTGAGATTGTTAAATATAGTAAAGCCACCCACAATCTCATGTACATGTTATAGTTGCCACATAATTTTTATACTTAATCTTTAGACAAAGTTACCCCAAGAGATGTCCCTATTTAGGCCCCTGGGTGTCAAAGTATCTAGTCTCCTGATCCATTGTGCCTCTTTTTTAAATAATAATTTTTGTCTGTCACCCCCACGACAAAGTGGGGGTACTCCATCCACTACTTGAAATCTGAGTTGACTCTTATTGTGGGAGGCTCGGGTGAAATGGTGTGCCACCAGGGCATCCTCGTCGTCCTTCCCAATCTGCTTTGTGTTGGCGTATCCTATTCTTGACCAACTGTGTGGTTTTACCTACATACGCTAACCCACAGGGACATTTGACGACTTTTCAATAACGGCCAATGTTTTAAAATAATCTTTTTAAGTTTCCTACTATGGAGACCATAGTGGCATACAAACGGAAGAGAGAATTGTTTTGGGCTAGGGGTTTCTTTTTAAGGAGACTACCCCTTTCTATCTCAGCCACCTTGGCCATGTTCATATCCAATATCTCCTTGGGGTACCCTCTACTAGCAAATTTCTGAACCATCTCATTTAATCTCTTTTGACAAACCAATGGATCATCTACTATCCATTTAGTTCTCAAGAGTTGACTCAGAAGTAGATTCTTGATTAGTGTTGGTGGATGGAAACTTTTATAATGTAATGTATTGTTCCTATCCGTGTCCTTCGTAAAGAGATCACACCTCAGGTTTTCCCCTTTCACACCAACTCTCGTATCAAGAAAGCTCACGCTCTCTGCACTATATTCCACAGTAAATTTAAAATGATCATTGGACGAATTTAATCGGGAAACACATTTTAACAACTTGTCACATCCCCCTGTCCCGACAAAAAAGATATTGTCAATATATCTGTGCCAGCCCATACCCCTGATCCCTATATACCACATCTTCCTCAAATTTGCCAACAAACAGGTTGGCATAGGTGGGCGCTACATTTGAGCCCATTGCCATCCCTTTCTTTTGGACATAGAATGTGTCCTCAAAGAGAAAATAATTCTCATATAATATAATGTCAAACAAATCTTGAATGAGTCTTCTCTCACTTGTTGGGTACAATCTTTCTTTGTCCAAAAAATAGAACATACTCTCAATGCCTAAGTGGTGAGGGTTAGAGGTATAGAGGCTTGCGATGTCCATTGTGACTAATAAGCTATTCTGAGGGATCACCTGAGATGTAATTTTAAACAAAAAGTCTGTAGTGTCTTGTAAATATGACGTTAAATAGCCAAAAGAGGTCTGATCAACTGATCTAAAAATACTGCAACAGGTTGGATAACCAATTCAGTGCCTGCCAAAATTGGGTGCCCTGAAGGGTCTTCCAACCTGGATTGTGGGTTGAGGAGGGTGGCTTTACTATATTTAACAATCTCACTGCCATGACTGTCCAATAAATGATGATTAAGTTGCATGATAGCAATTTCGCCAGAAGTTCAAAATAGCTAAAAGTTTTGATTCCATTATCCTACAGGGTCTGGAAACGGACTGTATCTATTGCCACACATGACTGCGGTAAGTCTCACTGATGCCTTATACACCACGGAGCATTGGACAGAATTAAAAACCCAGGTAATACTGGTATCCACATAATACTGTGAGTGGCTGCTGAAGCGGTATACGATGCAGTTGATGAAGCCGTATACTAAGTGGTTGACTATTTGAGCATAGTGAGTGAAGATTACTACTGTGTGAAGTTGGTATTGTTTATTATATACCTCTGTCACATATACTGGCGCAAGAGAAGGTTTATGTGTGCTAGCGGATGCAAACACAGGAGCCCAGTGTTTATAATTACCCTGATGAAATGGGAGTATAATTGAAGATTGGCTTGGAATTGATGCAGCTTATGAATAATATAACTGGTAAGGACACTGGGTTCCTTCTTTATGAGAATCACACTGAGCATTATATGGTGCTTGAATTGTCAAAGACGATAATATCGTAATATACACTGGATTACAGATGCTTTTCCCAAAAGTTTAATTGGGATAGTATTCCATTGGATCCTATTAGTATCTGCAATTTCTGAAGAGACTGTCATGAGATATCATCTTTGTACTATAGAAACATCTATAAACAACTGAGGCTGTGAACTTTTTTATTTTTTCTGGCAGGTGTTGCTGGTCATTCCCCCTTGGGACGCCTTGGGGGTGATACAATTGTCTATTTTTTTCTTTTTCCTTTTGTTGTTTTGATTGGCTGAGTTGAGTGTGATTACTTGGCTAGCATTTTGGAGCGGCTTATGCATGGTGGATGGGGTTTGTGTGAAGATGAGTATGTGAACATGTTTTCCATGACTTATGCTGTCTAAAGTTATTTAAAAAAAAATTTGAATTAAATTAAATCATTCTAAGACTCAGGTGCTGGGATTCTTTTTATTATTAAATTACAGGGTAAGGAGACTAGACCCTATCTCAGGCACGAGCATCTAAGTGAATTATTCGATTGAATGGTAGCGGTGCTGTCACTGTTTTTTTTTATATATTTAATTGCTGTCCTATAACTGGCACTTTTTTCTCCCTTTTTTTATACCATAAGTCCCCACACCAATCCAACAGATTGAATTTTTCTTTTTCTCTGTCATTCCAATACATTAGAAGAGCCATTTTTTATTAGCTAAACAGAAAAATATAGACAAAAGGCACCATGTTACAAGATATATGAGACTAAAGCCTCCCTTTTTTTTTAATTTAATTTCATGACGTGCAGTTAAAAATAGCATATAATTTTAGTACATTTATTATTTACATTTTTTGAAATGCTACATGCAATAATAATCAAATATTTTGATGTCCTTAAAAGTTTGTAACAAGTTTAATTTGAACATTATTTGTGGAAGAACACTGCTAAAATCACTTTGTTCTTAGGGGGGCAGATTACAGGTGGCAGGCTAACTAATTGAAATTGATTTTTTTGCTTGTGCACTAATTGGGCTGAAAGTAAACTTCTAATGTGGGTGAGTTAGCGAGCATATTACAAGTTGAAAGTAAAACGTTGGCATGTGAGCAAGACCTGATGCACTTTCAATCTGTTTTTTAAATATATATATATATATATATATATATATATATATATATATATATATATATATATATATATATATATATATATATATATATATATAATACATACAGGTACATTTTCTTCTAAGTGAAGAACATTGGAATGTAAAATATTTACAGAACAATCACAGTAAAACATATAAATATTAACATTTATTAAAAATGATTTTCATGTTTAAATGTGTTTGAGTGTAAAGTGTGTGTGTATATATATATATATATATATATATATATATATATATATATATATATATATATATATATATATATATATATATATATATATATACTGTATATATGTGTATATATGTATTTATATGTGTAGATATTTATGTATATAGTACATATATATAGATATAAACATATAAATACACATGTACAGTATATTCACATATACACTTATATATATATATATATATATATATATATATATATATATATATATATATATATATACAGTATATATATATTTACATTAAAGCCAGTTCTAGTCTAATACCTTGTCATATACCATATACCTTTTAAACATTATAAGAAAGATTTTAATCAGAAAGTTTATAAATGCTCGCTAGTTAGCGCAGTCGTGATATTGGTTATCGCGTCCCGCACTAACAATAGCGTGCCACTTGTAATCTAGCCTAGTAGTGGTGAAGTAAAAAAAAATTAAGCTACAGTAGGTATGCCAACAAATTAAATTATTATTGTACGCACACACTTCACATGTGCATGCGCTCACAAATATCACAGCACACAACTGCACACAACTGCACATCACATGCACGTAACATTTAACAATAAAAAGCTAGGAAATTCATTAGCAAAAAACCAGAGTTTACATTTCCAAGTGTTAAAAAGCATGGGCATTCTGAAATTAAATCCCCCACCTCAGACAATTTAATAATATAATACAATATATTATTTGATAGGGGTTACTCTTTTATTTTTTTACTGAGATTGGCATCATGTGCACATTTATGTTACAATTTCTGTGCTAATGTAGTTTCAGATGCTATACAGATAAGGTAGATGTTAAAAACAACAAACTGTACAGAATGACTAGAATAAGTAGAGCGCAATACTCCCCTCTTGAATGACCGCAGCCTTCTATCAGTCTCTCCCAAAAGACTGTTAATAGATTAATGGAAATTGGATGTAGAGGCGCTGGTCTTTTATCCTTCTGTGTGTTGTTTTGCACACTGAAGAGAGAAACTTGACTTGTGATTTGCAGAAGTTAACACCAAATAATGTGCAGTATACATACTCCGAAAATGTTGATAAAAAGCTCTTCTTTTGGCTCTACGCGTTTCAACGACTGAAATCGTCTTTTTCAAGAGCAGTCGTTGAAACGCGTAGAGCCAAAAGAAGAGCTTTTTATCAACATGTTTTAATAAATATTTGTTTGTTATAACAAGTATTTTTCTCTGCTGCCTTTTTTGGAAGTCCTTTAAGCTACAAACTACATTTGAGGAACCGGATTCCGAATTACTCGGAGTGAGTATATTGCACTTTATATAATTTGTGAGATACAATCACTTGCAGTGTAATTTCCATTGTCTGCAGATATCTGTGAAATCCTAGATATGGGAAAATCAGGCTACAAATCTATGTGAAGAGGCTGAACTCTGAAATTTTCGGAGTAAGTATACTGCACATTATTTGGTGTTAACTTCTGCAAATCACAAGTCAAGTTTCTCTCTTCAGTGTGCAAAACAACACACAGAAGGATAAAAGGCTAATGTAGTTTACCTACCAATCAGCACCTGTGTGGGTAAACAGGGTGCAGACAATTAAAGTTGCATTTTAAAGTGACCTTTACAGCTCTAGCACACTACAGACTTATATGTCACTTTGATATTAGTTAACCTCCTGTATAATTAAAAATTATGTTAGAATAAAATCCTCTGGTTTAAAATAAGTTAGTCACAATCCTACCAAAGACTCTAACATAACCCCCAACATTCACATTTAAAAACAAAGAACATTGTGTCCTAATGAAGTCTGGGAGCAAATGAATTATTTTTGTAGGGTTTATGCATTTTAAAGTGGCTTTATGAGAACCCCAAGATTCAGTGCGACCAAAAGCAAAAATATAATGATTTTGAGTTCTATAATAAGCATCTTATAATGGTGCCTGAAGGGAGACGAGAGAAATGAACAAGCAGGTATGAAAGCAAAGAAGATCATATATAGGAGAACCAAATGGAATACAGTATTTTTCTGTCATAACAGGGATAAACTTCATGAATGGAGGCTGAGGCGGTATCCTTTGTACCTCCTCATCAAATTATACAGCACATTTATGCCTCAAGAATCACAAACTAGAAATAAGGAGGAGAGTTGCAGGTTTACAACAGTTGAAACTAAACAATAGGTGATTGCTCTAGCTGTTTTCTTGAGCTATTAAAAGCATGGGTACAGAGGACATCTCTAATTATTTGTGGTAGACGTATCTAGTATTGTGGTGCTGCACAAGTGAAGACTGGGGCTCCTGAAGCAGGTAAGGGGATTTTGTAGACTAACAGGTTGTCACTTGCACATGTCCGCGTATTCTCACATGTATGGATTGTGCACTCCTTAGGGAACCTCAGACTCAGATCAGGCAGACATTTCAGCATACCAAGCTTGACATATATGCATTGATCATTGGGAACTCATGTAGAGTAAGATGGACAGGTAGCATGTAGCAGGTTAATGCAAGGTTTGTTAATAAACTGACTGCAACATTCTGTGCTAGCCGTAAATCGTGTCGCTTTGTTTTTGGAAGACCTATGTAGAAGCATCTGTGGTAGTCCAGGCAAGATTATAAAGCATTAGTATGTGTGAGGTCTTCTGCTGCTATCAGGTGCTTTATCCAGGATGTAAAATTATTTGATTTTATCTAACACCTGTTGTTTTACTGTTAGGAAACAATTTTAAACCACTCCAGGATTTGACTTGCATGTTCTAAACCATGTATCCCTGTAATAGAAGCTGCTGTCAAGCAATGTGGCCTTATATTAAATACATCTGTCTTTTCCAGTGCTCATCAAATAGTATTAAGGAGGACTGGTGATTGAAATTGAAATAAAGATTTTGTGAGCGAAGGGAATTTTATGAGTCACCTGTATTTGTTTTGTATTTATATCATATTATTAAATCTGCTTGTTCATAGAGAAATGCATAAATTGACAAAGAAATCAATTTTAATATCTGCGCACATAACATGGTTTTGTTTTTCATAAATACGATTCTTTGTGCAGAGATTTTCTACACTACTGACTACATATGCACTGGAACTTCGGAAAAACAGACGCCTTTGTCATTTTGTGCTTATGTTTATTTGTTTCCAATTTTGTCCTCATAATTCTATGAGAGTGCTAGAAATATGGGAGTATGCTGTTCCAAAAAGCTTGTGTGCAATTGACTGCATAAGAACCTGAGGATAAAGCTCATAAAAATATTTTTATTGAAATAAGGAAATAAATTACGTACTCTTCTTGAAATCTTTCCCCAAGAGACATTTCACATCCTGTGGTTAGACAAAACATCTATTTCATATTGAATTTATGAGACCATTTATTTTATGATATATGAATTACATTTGTAGGAGTGTCTTACGATATACTTGTTATCTAACCAGTTTCACTTAATATATATTATGTTGTTATATCCTCTTTAAAGGGGAATGTAGATTATATTTTGTAGGTCTGGGTTATAACACAATGCACTTTATTGAATTTATTGAATTGGAGTACGAATGTTCATACTTGTTGCTGACTATTTTTTCTTCCCAGACCTTAATGAACATAGAGAACATTTCAGATTTACAGCAAAAATCGTTGGAATTTTTTTCTAGAATTTCAGAGATATACGTTTTAGTGTCCCCTGAGATCCAGAAGGAAGTGTTTTTTCAGCTATGCATTTATTAGAAAATAAAAAGATTGCAATCCTACATTAGCAATTGTTTGTCCAGATATTTTGTTTATTTATTATTCAAGGTACATTTATTTGGGGTCAAGCTCTGCTAGTGCATCTCATTAGAATGCTTTTATAATTTATTTATAGTGATTTGGGCACTGCCAAAGGTAGGGTTATTTTTAGTTATAGGCTAAAAGGGATTCAAATGGGCAAAACTAAATGTTTAATGTGCAAGAGCATTTTATTATTGCACTACTGATTGTATATAACTGTGTGTTTTAAAGGGACATGAAGTACAAAATGTTTTTTATGGTTAAGATAATGCATACAATTTACAAGAAAAAAAATTGCTTCATTTTCTTGTTATTCTTTGTTGAAGATGCAGCAATGCCCTACTATGAGCTAGCTGAACACATATGGTGAGCCAAGGACAAGAGGCATAAATGTGCAGTTACTATTCAGCAGCTAGTGCACTGCTGCTGCTAAGGATATGCGCATATGCTTTAAACAAAAGATATCAAGAGAACCAAGCAAATGAGATACTAAATGTTGAATGCTCAATTTGAATCACAAAAAGAGGGAGTTTTGATTTTATTGGCCCTTTAACCCTTGCAAAGGGGTTAAATGGATTGTTTCAGAGCAGCAATACTCTATTTGGACCTAGTTGAATGTATCTTATGAACCAATGACTAGAGAAAAATCACCAGCTGGCTCTCAGTAGTGCAATACTGCTACTGAGGACATGTACATGTTTTTAAACAAAGGACACAAAGTGAACAAAGTATTTTTTAATAATAGATGTGAATTTAAAAGTGTTTTAAAATTACATGCTCATTCATAAAAGTTTAATTTTAACTTTCATGCCCCTTTAAGTTTACGTTTTTTAAAAGAAAAAAGGGGGACTACAGAATCAACAAATTTCACAGGAAATAGACAAATTATACTGAAAAAAAACACTTTATATTACAATTTAATACAGTTTGGTACAACAAAATTCATTCACACAGTCTAGCGCAATACATTCAACAACTTTTTGCAAATCTGTGAATTTGCTTTCTCATTTAAGGCACAGTGGGAGTAAAGAGATTAAACTGTTAGATACATTGTTGTTTAAAATAAGGGCGAAAAATGTTCTAACAGCAGTTAAATAAGGGGGTCTGGGAGACTGTAAAAATGTTTGGGCAAATAAGGGAGATCCCTGGAAATAAGAGAGGGTTGGTAACCCTACTCTAAATACTTCCCCAATCCTGTGTTACATCATCCAAAACTTCTTGATGACATCATCACTCATCGGGTGATGTAAAAAACCCATAGCATATAAAATAGATATAAACATGTGGAATTGAACTGCAATAAATAGTTACTGTAACTGGCTCTTCATCTTTAAAATATGACATATATTATCAGATACAAAATCCTGCAGGATGCGCTGCCCCCTACAGGGGGGTGTCAATCAACCCGATCGTACTCGACCGGGTTGATTTCCGGCGATGTCTGTCCGCCTGCTCAGAGCAGGCGGACAGGTTATGGAGCAGCGGTCTTTGTGACCGCTGCTTCATAACTGCTGTTTCAAGTTCCATTCAGAGCTTGATACATATGCCCCAGAGCATGCAATTTTAAGCATCTTTTCAATTTACTTCCATTAAAAAAAGTGCAGTCTTTTTATATTTAAACCTTTTGAGTCACCAGCTCCTACTGAGCAATTGCAAAAATTCACAGAATAAGTGTATATGCATTTGTGATTGGCTGATGGCTGTCACATGGTACAGGGGGAGTGGAAATAGACATAACTTTTAAAATTGTCAGAAAAAATTCTACCATTTATTTGAAGTTCAGACTGTGGGGCATATTTATCAAGCTCCGTAGGGAGCTTGTAGCCAACACAAGTTATGAAGCAGCGGTCTAAAGGCCGCTGCTCAATAACCTGTCCGCCTGCCCTGAGGAGGTAGACAGAACTCGCAAGAAATCAACCCGATCCAATATGATCGGGTTGATTGACACCCCCTGCTAGAACTGCTGGTGCAATGCTAAATGCCGACAACGTACGCTGTTGGCATTTATCGATGCGGCAGACATGATCCGCAATATCAGATCATGTCCGTCCGCACCTTGTTAAATAGGCCCCTAAGTGCTATTGCATTGTCTTGCTATCTTGCATTTGTTGATTATGCAAATCTACTGTGTTGACTGGTCCTTTAAGTATCACTTCCCTTACCCATAACCCCAGTCATTCTCTTTGTCTTGATCATGGTAGGATGGCAAAGATGGTGTCTGAAGACTTTAAACCTTTTAATGGGTACTTTTCCCTGCAAGCAAGGATTGGGGCTATGCTGTGTCCATGTCAATCTCTTTAGTAAGAATAATGATGGCTATTAGCAGTTAGAAGATGGCAAGATAGTCTTTGCTTAAACTTTTAACATTATTGTTACCCCTATTATAGAAAGCCATAGTTGGTTACTGGTAGATATGGGGAAGCTGCCACACCTCTGAAAACAGCTCCTGCCTGACAGAGCAGGTTCCACAGGTAAGTGATTTCCCTTCTAGGTTTGAAGGTACCGGCACTGTAGGGGTTAAATCCTTCTGGAAAGTATTTAAATCTGTTTTAGGGGCACTGTTTTTATGTGAAAAGAGGCATCATTTTGTTATTGGGGGCTCAGAGATGGGAGAGTGTATGAAGTGTTTGACAGATGTTTGTTTTACTTCTTACTTGTTGCAATCACTTTTCAGCTCAGCTTATTGGCCCAATCACTTTTGCTGTGCTGCTGATTGTTTTCACACCGTTTTTGTTTGGCGCAATTTAAGGTGGGGGGTTCTCGGAGTTGGATCTGAATGTGTCTTGTCAAAACACCAAGCTTCCAAAGTACAGTTCAAGGTCAAGAGATCCTCAAGCTGTTCTGGTAGATGCTCTAGCGGTTCCTTGGAGCTTCAACCTAGCATACCTGTTTCCTCTGTTTGCATTGCTTCCACGAGTAATTTCTCAGATTAAACAGGAGAGAGCTTCTGTGATTCTAATAGCTCCTGCATGGCTTTGGAGGATCTGGTTTGTGGATCTGGAGACAATGTCATCTTTTCCATCATGGAGGTTACCTTTCAGGAAGGACTGTCTACTTCATGGTCCCTTTCTTCATCCAAATCTGGTTTCTCTGAAGCTGACTGCTTGGAGATTGGACGTCTAAGTTTGGCTAGACGTGGCTTCTCTGAGAAAGTCATAGATACTATGCTTCAGGCTCATAAACCGGTTACTCGCAGAATTTACCATAGGGTATGGTGTAAATACCTTCATTGGTGTGATTCAAAAGGTTTTTCTTGGAGCAAAGTAAGGGTTCCTCGAATTTTGGCTTTTCTCCAGGAGGGCCTAGAGATGGGTTTGTCAGTCTGTCTTTGAAGGGTCAGATTTCTGCTCTGTCTATTCTTCTGTATAAACGTCTTAACCTTGTTCTTAGAATTTTGCAGCAGGCTCTGTTTGAGCTCATGCATTCTGTTAGTATTAAATTTCTGTCTTGGAAGGTTTTGTTTCTTCTTGTTATTTTCTTCTGCTCGCAGAGTATCCGATCTTTCGGCTCTGCAGTGTGATTCCCCTTACCTTATTTTTCATGCTGATAAGGCGGTCCTTCGTACTAAGCTAGGGTTTCTCCCTAAGGTAGTGTCGGATCGTAATACTAATCAGGAAATTGTTGTTTCTTCTTCCCAGAAAGAAAGTCTTTTGCATAACTTGGATATTGTGCATGCTCTTACATTTTACCTTCAAGCAACTAAAGATTTTCGGCAAACTTCTGCCCTGTTTGTTGTTTTCAATGGTAAGCGTAGGGGTCAGATGGTCACTTCTACCTCTCTTTCTTCCTGGTTGAGAAATACTTTGCTCTCTTGGTATAAATTTTTTAAAAGCTTATCTAGGCAGCCTCAAGAGTAACACATTCATCTTGCCATTGGTTCACCAGATGTGTTTAGTTATCTCCTATTAGTGCATTGCTGCTCTGGGGCGGACATTATCTATGTGCCTAATAATTGTGCAGGTGTTAAACACATAGTTATGTGCAGTAATTAAATAATCCAATACATTAAAACATTTTGGGCTAAATTACAAGTGGAGCAGTCTACTTAGTAACATCAGACTATTTTTTAGGTAGTGGACTGGAATAGTGATGTAGTGAAAGTTCTAAGTGTAATATTTTTTAGAATATTACACTTAGGGGCCTATTTATGAAAGGCTTGTCGGCCTCTCTGCATTCAGCATTACACCAGCAGCTCTTGTGAACTGTTGGTGCAACGCCGCCCCCTGCAGATTCGCGGCCAATCGGCCGCTAGCAGGGGGTGTCAATCAACCTGATCGTATTTGATTGGGTTAAATTGTGGCGATGTCTGTCCGCCTCCTCAGAGTAGGCTTGGTCTTTAGACCGCTGCTTCATAACTGGTGTTTCTGGCGAGTCTGAAGGCTCGCCAGAAACACTGCCCTCAAGCTCCATACGGAGCTTGATAAATGGGCCCCTTAGCACTTTCACTACATCACTATTCCAGTCCAACTGAATGCATGCAACATTAGAAAAATTCTACTTTATTTGGAGAATTATAATTTTTTTGGCAAATGTTTAGTATTTCTGTCACTTTGAAATGCTGCTTAAATTGTTTGAGTGCATAGAAGCCGAAAGTCATGTTGGGGCTAAGGTTAAAAGGACATTCTAGTTGAAAAATAAAACCCTGGATTTTGTTTGAGCATTTGATTTTTAAATACATTTTCATTCTTTACTATGTCTGCAATAGAGTTAAACACATTATCATAGCCGCACACTCAACATTCCATATTAGGATATGGCCAGTGATTGGAGGATATATTCTTATGCCGCATACCTGATTGGCTCACCAATCAAATCCTTATACACTGTGTGCAGAATTATTAGGCAAATGAGTATTTTGACCACATCATCCTCTTTATGCATGTTGTCTTACTCCAAGCTGTATAGGCTCAAAAGCCTACTACCAATTAAGCATATTAGGTGATGTGCATCTCTGTAATGAGAAGGGGTGTGGTCTAATGACATCAACACCCTATATCAGGTGTGCATAATTATTAGGCAACTTCCTTTCCTTTGGCAAAATGGGTCAAAAGAAGGACTTGACAGGCTCAGAAAAGTCAAAAATAGTGAGATATCTTGCAGAGGGATGCAGCCCTCTTAAAATTGCAAAGCTTCTGAAGCATGATCATCGAACAATCAAGCGTTTAATTCAAAATAGTCAACAGGGTCGCAAGAAGCGTGTGGAAAAACCAAGGCGCAAAATAACTGCCCATGAACTGAGAAAAGTCAAGCGTGCTGCTGCCAAGATGCCACTTGCCACCAGTTTGGCCATATTTCAGAGCTGCAACATCACTGGAGTGCCCAAAAGCACAAGGTGTGCAATACTCAGAGACATGGCCAAGGTAAGAAAGGCTGAAAGACGACCACCACTGAACAAGACACACAAGCTGAAACGTCAAGACTGGGCCAAGAAATATCTCAAGACTGATTTTTCTAAGGATTTATGGACTGATGAAATGAGAGTGAGTCTTGATGGGCCAGATGGATGGGCCCGTGGCTGGATTGGTAAAGGGCAGAGAGCTCCAGTCCGACTCAGACGCCAGCAAGGTGGAGGTGGAGTACTGGTTTGGGCTGGTATCATCAAAGATGAGCTTGTGGGGCCTTTTCGGGTTGAGGAAGGAGTCAAGCTCAACTCCCAGTCCTACTGCCAGTTTCTGGAAGACACCTTCTTCAAGCAGTGTTACAGGAAGAAGTCTGCATCCTTCAAGAAAAACATGATTTTCATGCAGGACAATGCTCCATCACACGCGTCCAAGTACTCCACAGCGTGGCTGGCAAGAAAGGGTATAAAAGAAGAAAATCTAATGACATGGCCTCCGTGTTCACCTGATCTGAACCCCATTGAGAACCTGTGGTCCATCATCAAATGTGAGATTTACAAGGAGGGAAAACAGTACACCTCTCTGAACAGTGTCTGGGAGGCTGTGGTTGCTGCTGCACGCAATGTTGATGGTGAACAGATCAAAACACTGACAGAATCCATGGATGGCAGGCTTTTGAGTGTCCTTGCAAAGAAAGGTGGCTATATTGGTCACTGATTTGTTTTTGTTTTGTTTTTGAATGTCAGAAATGTATATTTGTGAATTTTGAGATGTTATATTGGTTTCACTAGTAAAAATAAATAATTGAAATGGGTATATATTTGTTTTTTGTTAGGTTGCCTAATAATTATGCACAGTAATAGTCACCTGCACACACAGATATCCCCCTAAAATAGCTATAACTAAAAACAAACTAAAAACTACTTCCAAAACTATTCAGCTTTGATATTAATGAGTTTTTGGGTTCATTGAGAACATGGTTGTTGTTCAATAATAAAATTAATCCTCAAAAATACAACTTGCCTAATAATTCTGCACTCCCTGTATGGAGGGCAATACAGTTCTATTGAATGTGAGACTTTATAAAGGTTAAACACAATGGGCTAGATTACAACTTGCGCACATTTTACAAGTTGAAAGTAAATGCAACGGCACTAGCGCAAACTACATTTACACTCTTTGGGTTAGCACAACTGAAGCCCTATAGTAAAGGGTTAGAGCTAAAAAAAAAGTTGTATGAAACACAATAGGGCTAGATTACAAGTGGAGCGCTGCAAACAGGCAAATTCGGGAATGCGATAAATAACCGGCCATTACAAGTGGCTGGTTATTGCTACCACAAGCACAGCCTTACTGTAGCAATTAGCACACAGAAAATTAACCAGAGATCAGATCTCTGGTTAATATTCTAAATGTCCCCCAATTGCCTCCCAAAAAAGTGGTGTTTTTTTTTTTTTACCAAAAAAAATAAGCATCTTTATTTTTTAAAAATATAACTGCTGAAAGCATTTATAAAGGGTTAAAAGTTCTGGGTGTGGGCCTTTACATTGCGGTCTATGGGGACTGTGTGTTTTCTGTAAATATATATATATATATATGCTTATATACTTATATATTTATGTGTTATTATGTGTATATATTATTTATCTATATTATATTTGCTGCCTATCGCTTTGCAACTTACCCCCTTCGCTGCGCTAGTTCTCAGACGTGTCTCACGGCATTAGATAGCGTTTTCTTTCAACTTGTAATACAAACGATATAGCCGACATGTGCAAACAACCTTGATAAACCCCTTTTCTCATGTGTAACTGTTAGCTTGCCACTCCAAATCTTACCCTTTATGGGAATGGCAAGTTTAATGTTTCTTTAACTGTCTCACTCAACATTTCAAAGTCACTTAAATTCCACATCATATTTCAACTTCAAATTTCTTAGAGTAGGTAATATGGGGGGAAATAAGCTTGCACAGCTCTTTTTCAGCTACAAGCATGGTGTAAAGATTTTAACAATTTGCTTTTATTTCTTTATACTTTATCATTAAAAAAAAGGATTAACTTTATTTAGATACAGTTTTACATGTACAGTATGTCCTGCACGAATGGTGAAAGTGCTTTTCAGTTGCTGAACAAATTTCACTTTAAGGACAGAGGGATGCTTTTTGAAAATGAATCATTCATTATAAAGGTATGAACCATTTTTCTAGTCGTTAAACATGTCAAATCTGAGTACTGTTTGCCAAAATTATTTAATGGTCTTGGAATCTTTTGCTTTTAAAGACAATTCTAAATGCATTTTTATAGCTCACTTTGGTTTATGTCCTGGGCATTGCACTGATAGGGAAAGATAATATATTTATACATATATATCTTTTAGAGTTGTATAACATCATGGTCTAAGATATTCATTGCATGATATATTTGTTTTTCTCCCTTTGGTCCTTTTAAAAAGGTTCCTGCAGATAGCAGACTTATTAAAATTCAGCTAATGACATGATATAGCCTATGCGTGGTTCAGTAACTGTTATTACAGCTGCTACCTATTAAATGCTAGATTCAGTACCTGGGACATGTTCATATTTTTTCTGGCATTTATCTTTCAACTTTAAAAAGTCTTGTAGTAAATATGGATTTCATGCTTTTCAAATAGGCTACACGGTTCAGAACAAGCAAGTCAAATGATAATTTTAGTCAATAAAAGTCCTCCTTTGGGATCCCTCAAGATAAACCAGGCATTTGTACAAAGTAAAATTAACTCATTTCCCCTATCACCTCTACTGTGCTGAGGTGATAATGCTGAATCTCGAGACTACAGAGAATATAACAGCTTGCTGATCATATGACCTCAGGCGTTATAGTCATGCTGAATAAATTCACTGTTATTTTCACTTCTCACCGAAAATCTGCAAGTGAAGATCTTTACCGAACTGAAAGCTTTGTTTCTTGAAAACAAGAAAATAACTGACAGACACGGACATTAAAATAAAACCTCTATTATTATTATTATTATTATTGCTATAATTTCTGTAATGGTTTTAGAGATTGAGAATTTTTCAAATCAATTGAAATACAAAATAGACAGATTCTGTTTGTTGTTTAAATTAAAAAAAATCTCATTATACATCTCTGACTACTCCCTACAATATGTTTTGGCCCAGCTGTATTTTTATAGCAAATTCTACCAATATATATTGATCAAACATATATATATATATAATTATATTGCAAGAGATCTGCAGAGAACAGCATGTTTACTATAGTGATTAAATAGGAAAAATACATTAATAGATTATGTACAGCGCAATGAATGAGCATTGCCAAAATGCTGGGGCTTGTGGAATCTGGGACTTTATTTTCAGGTCTAACAAAATAATTTGTGTTTGTGTAATATGTGTTTGGTATTGAGGATTTTATTTGGGGTGTTGCTTGTAATTGTTCTTCCCAGTTAGCACCATGTAGTACTCTATGTATTACTGGGAGTGTGACCTTATCTATGGATAGGACATTTAACCTCAGCTATGACAATAAATAAGACAGGGTTGCACATACTTTAGTAAGACAGGATCTACTATTTGTGTGAGCCTTGTCAGCATTATCTGGTGTTTGTGCTAAACAAATATAGTGGGAATATAGTGTTTTTTGCTGATTCAAAACTTATTTATGAAAACTACACATAATATATTGCTTTGATTTTTATGCCTTGAAGTTGCTTACTGTAAGGCCCCTTGGATGCCACATTGAAGAAGCCTTTGTTTATGAAAATCATTATCAGCCAGTACAGCCAATGAAAAAATGTACCTCCCTCTCCATGGTAAAAGACCAATGTATGCTCCCCAGTCTGCTGCAACCCCCTCCCCCAGCCAATCTTCACCCCAAGGCTCGGCTCAAGCATTTGTGAGCCATGCACACTGTATCAATCTTGTTTAGCCTCCTGGGTACAAATTGTAGTTGGATATTAAAAAATGATCATAGGTCGTATGACATTAGGGGGCATTAATAGAACTATTCTAATGGATAATATATTGTGAGCTATAAAAAAAAACTTAAAAAGAAAATTGTGTTTATTGGTGTTCAGTTTCTCAACATTAGAAAGATGAAAGGCCCAGTTAGTACTATAACTTTTAGTTGTATGGCTTTAAAATCCTTTTTGTATATAATGACATAAATCGTATGAAAAATTGAACATGGGGAACATTTTAATTCAGGGTCTGAAGTTTTTCTTTAGTCTTTGGCATGAAGTGTTGTGTTAGAGCTTCCCTGGTTGGGTCAGACTGATGTGGGACTGGCAGATAAAGAGGCAGTGAGCTGATAGGCTCCCTGGAAATGCACCATTATATGAACAGTATGGAAAAGTTTTGATTGTTTATGATATTCCAGATTTTTAGACCATCTGGAAATCCATAAATATCAACATGGGCCTTAAACCCACTGACCGCATGATGTATACACATATCTAGATTATCTACGCATTCAAAACAGTTAAACATTTTCCACAGAATACTTAATGCATTAAGCAGACATACAGTATAGGTTTAGGATACTGACAATAGGTGTTTTCTTTTACTTGGATCATATTTTGATGATCATTTCTTTGTGATTCTGTGCTTGCCGATGAGTTACTCAATCTCACTATTTTTAAGTTTATCATTTCATGTGTATTACTGTTTTTGTAAGGAAGAAGGCGCTGTTTAATCTTGGTTTGCATTCCATTTAATTTTAACCTCTATATAATACTGAGCTTGATTTAAAAAAGTGTTTATTTATGGTTATGCTTTTAATTTTGTGAGTCGTGTGGTGACTTTGAGATTATGGTCATTAAATGTAACTATCATATTATTAATAAGTTAAAAAGTTAAAATCTCTGGTATGCTAAGGATTTCGAAAGCTTCAACATTCATAACCCATAACTATAGGTAACAAGAATGCCTCTGGGATTTCAAAAGCTTATTTGGCTACTATAGTCTTTATGCTTCCTTGACTCTCTAATACAGATATGAATGCAGTAGTAAAAAACAAGCCATTTTTAAGTGATCCCCAAAAGCTTTTTGGTGACTTTTGCCATATTATTTTTAGAGTTTCTATGTAGTTACTATTGTTTATTTTTATTTATTAACATGAGTTTTGGATTTTGTGTAGATCTGGCCTGAAGGAAGATGGGATTTTTTTATGTAATTGTAAATTAAATTTGGCATAATCCTAAACTCTGAGTCCTAGCCAATCTATGTTATTATTAACATTATTATTATTACCATTATTATTATTATCATTATTAATAATAATAATAATAATAATAATAATAATAATAATACAGGTACATATATGGATATCCCCAAATCCAGAATTTGGTACTATGTATACAAAAGTAGGACAAATGACATAAAACCTTTAGGTTGCATGTTTAAGCTGTGTTATGACATGTAACATTGCCTAAATGACATTAGATATTTTTGTTTATACTTGGTCCCATCACCCTTCTCTAAGTTGTCCAATTTAACAGATGCAAATATACAAATATTCTTAAAGTCAAACTATTCAAAAATCCAAAACAGTTGTAATGAAAATAATAATAGAGACAAAAGCTGATAGCCTTGTATACTTAACTTGTGGTGTCTGTGGTGATAAAGATATACTGAGTTAAAGTGGGGGTGATGGACTGATTACTTTAAGTTTATTCTAAAGTAAGAAACAAAATGTGATTAAAAAAAATGTATTTATAAATATATTGTATTGGTCTACTGAATGTACTGTAGTAATTAATTAAAACATAAAAATGAATGACAATAAATAATATTAGCAATTTAACGGCGAGATTACGAGTTTTGCGTTAGAGGCTATGCGGTGCTAACGAGCAGTTTTCTCCTATTAATTCCTATTTAAAACTAAATACTTACCTGTAAAATAAACCCTAAACTAGCTAAAATATAACTAATAGTTACATTGTATCTAGCTTAGGGTTTATTTTTATTTTTTTACAGGCAAGTTTGTATTTATTTTAACTAGGTAGAATAGTTATTAAATAGTTATTAACTATTTAATAACTACCTAGCTAAAATAAATACAAATTTACCTGTAAAATAAAACCTAACCTAAGTTACACTGACACCTAACACTACACTACAATTAAATAAATTAACTAAATTAAAAACAATTAAATAAAGTAAATTAAATTAGCTAAATCACAAAAAACCCCACTAAATTACAGAAAATAAATTACAGATCTTTAAACTAATTACACCTTATCTAATAGCCCTATCATAATTAAAAAAGCCCCCCCCCAAAAAAAAACAAAAAAAAACCTAGCCTAAACTAAACTATCAATAGCCCTTAAAAGGGCCTTTTGCGGGGCATTGCCCCAAAGTAATCAGCTCTTTTACCTGTAAAAAGAAAATACAAACAACCCCCCCAACAGTAAAACCCACCACCCACACAACCAACCCCCCAAATAAAATACTAACTAAAAAAACCTAAGCTCCCCATTGCCCTGAAAAGGACATTTGGATGGGCATTGCCCTTAAAATGGGAGTTAGCTCTTTTGTGGCCCAAAGCCCTAACCTAAAAATAAAACCCACCCAATACACCCTTAAAAAAACCTAACACTAACCCCCTGAAGATCGACTTACTGTTCTGAAGACTGGACATCCATCCTCAAGGAAGCGGCAGAAGTCTTCATCCAACCGGGCCGAAGTCCTCAACGAAGCCGGGAGAAGTCTTCATGTAGTGTAGTGTTAGGTGTTAGTGTAACTTAGTTTATGTTTTATTTTACAGGTAAATTTGTATTTATTTTAGCTAGGTAGTTATTAAATAGTTAATAACTATTTAGTAACTATTCTACCTAGTTAAAATAAATACAAACTTGCCTGTAAAATATAAATAAACCCTAAGCTAGATACAATGTAACTATTAGTTATATTGTAGCTACCTTAGGGTTTATTTTACAGGTAAGTATTTAATTTTAAATAGGAATTATTTATGTAATAATATTAATTTTTATTTAGATTTATGGTAATTATATTTAAGTTAGGGGGTGTTAGGGTTAGGGCTAGACTTAGGTTTAGGGGTTAATACATTTAGAATAGTGGCGGCGATGTTGGGGGGCGGCAGATTAGGGGTTAATAAGTGTAGGTAGGTTGTGGCGACATTTGGGCGGCAGATTAGGGGTTAATAAAAATAATGTAGCTGTCGGCGATGTTGGGGCAGCAGATTAGGGGTTAATAAGTATAATGTAGGCGGGGGTGATGTCCGGAGTGGCAGATTAGGGGTTAATAAAAATAATGTAGGTGGCGGCGAGGTTAGGGACAGCAGATTAGAGGTTAATAATATTTAACTAGTGTTTGCGAGGCGGGAGTGCGGTGGTTTAGGGGTTCATATGTTTATTCTAGTGGCGGCGATGTCCGGAGCGGCAGATTAGGGGTTCAACATTTTATTTTAGTGTTTGCGATGCGGGAGGGCCTCGGTTTAGGGGTTAATAGGTAGTTTATGGGTGTACTTGTTAGCAATTTAGTTATGAGTTTTATGCTACGGCGTTGTAGTGTAAAACTCTTAACTACTGACTTTTAAATGCGGTAGGACTCTTGACGGGGTAGGGTGTACCGCTCACTTTTTGGCCTCCCAGGACAGACTCGTAATACCGTCGCTATGGATGTCCCATAAAAAAAAGGGTTTACGAAGTTTACGTAAGTTGTTTTGCGGCCAAAAAAGTGTGCGGGACCCTAAACCTGCAAGACTCGTAATAGCAGCGGTAGTGAAAAAGCAGCGTTAGGCACTGTTAACGCTGCTTTTTCAGCCTAACACAAAACTCGTAATCTAGCCATAAGTGATTCAGTGCATTGTTTCATATAATACATAAAATAAAAAAAATAATACTTAAAAATATTAAAGGGATATGAAACACAATTTTTTTATTTTATGATTCAGATAGAGCATGCAATTGTAAGCAACTTTCTAATTTACTCCTATTGCCCTATTACTATAACTACCCAGGGTGCTGAACCAGAAATGGGCTGGTTCCTAAGCTTACATTCCTGATTTTCAAAAATGATAATAGAGAAAATTTGAGTTTCATATCCCTTTAAGTAAACAAAATAGTGATATAAATAAAGAGGAAATGAAAATACCCTGAGGCATAAAACTAAAATTAAAAAAACAAACAAAAAAAAAACAATTCTACAGTTTTGTTTTAAAAATGCATTTCAATCCATCAGAAAAGGGGGTTTATTTGTATAAACTCCCACAATGCTATGTGTTGAGAGAATTAACAAGTGGTATTCAAATCCATTTGAAAACACTTTTAAAATTATTTTTGAGACTTTCTATTTTAACAGACTTGATCTCTTGAAAATCAAGTACTTTTTTCATAAAAAATGTTTTTCACTCCACTTAGGGTGCACTGCACTGTGTAAGAGATTTTGGTAGCAAGCTGTAATTACTCTAATTTATTATAGATCATTAATTTGTTAACTTGAGCAAAATGTAATTTCTACTCAACATTTTGAGTATTTTTCCCTCCCAACGGTGCCATTAGTATAGTGAAACAACAGTGAAAGAAATGTATGTTAGTTATAACTTGAGGGTTTTGCTTAAAGGCACATGAAACCCTTAAAAAAAAAAATCCACCTTTTTACTTTACATCTATTATCAAATTTACTTTGTTCCATTGGTATACTTTGTTGAAAAGTATGTAGGTAGTCTCAAGAACATGCACATGTCTGAAGCACTATAGGGCAGCATTTAATAATGTTATATGTGCAAACATTGCTGCCATCTAGTGCTCAAAAGTATTCTTCAAAAACTGCTGTCAAATAGTGCTTCAGACACACGCATGCCACCAACCTAGGTATTCTCTTCAACAAAGGATACCATAAGAAAAAAAGTAAATTTGAACTGGATTTTTTTTTAAATTGTAAGCTTGTCTGAATCATGAAAGAAACATTTTGGGTTTCATGTCGCTTTAAAAAAAGTAGATATTTAGCAGATTGAGGACATGCAATAAATATGAAATATAATATGCCTGTATATCTAATTGTAGTGCAATGTAATGATTTCTCTGTTGTTTCTGGAAGAAAGCATATTGGGTCAAATCATAAAAAATTTCACTTCTAATAAAATTCTATTGAGATCATTATGAAAACCTACTTAGTATTTTGACAGCCCAGTGATCTTTTAATGACCCCTTATGTTCAAACATTCCTAAGTGAGTACAAATAATACTTCTCATATTTCTTCAGCTTTCCTTTTAATATAAAATACAGATCTTCATCATGTGATGGGATCTTATGCATATTCAATCTTCCAGTTCTGTTGTCCTGAGTACATTTAACACAATGCATTTGCATTGATAGTGTTTTCTTCGTTTTATAAGTCACTATAGGCATTACAAAGGAAGAACTGCTTTTGTTCTGAAATCCGCAGCTGTTTCCAAAATTAAAGGAGAACTGAACTTAGTCAGAAAGAATGATAGTGAACAGCTGTTTTATCCAGTTGCTCTTTCCTAAAATGTTTGTTTTGCTAACCATGGTCAGACTACATTGCAAAACAAGGAAGTAATGCAGTGTAGCTAAAACGTCTGTGCTTCTGATATGTCTTCATTTATCATATAAATATGCATATCACCAAAGTTTCTTTATATTTTATTGTTTAGGTTTCATTTGTGGTGAGTTTTTCAAATGGACATTAAAGGACTATTAAATACAGTACAATTGCATAATTAACTGATGCATAATAAAAAGACTATGCGATAGTACTACGAATGCTGAAGAAGGTTATTTTGGGAGACTGATTTCTCATTGTGAAAATGCAACACACTACGATCTGTGTAATCCAGTGTGTTGCACTTTCACAAGAAGAAATCTGGCCCTAAAAAAAGCCAAACGATGCAAGCGGCAACTTTCTCCCGCATTGGGTAGCTTCCGAAACCTCAGAATGCACATGCCTAGTACTTTGAATTTCAAATGGGTAGTAGTTTTTTTCCAGCAAATTTAAAAGTTAATTCCATTTTCCCTCCCCCTGTATCATGTGGCACCGACCAGCCAATCACAAAATGCATATACATATATACAGTGTACTCTTGCACATGTTCAGTTGGAGGTTGTTCCTTAAAAAGTTTTCATATTACAAATATTGTGCACATTTTGATAATGGAAGCAAATTGGATATTTTTAAAACTGCATGATCTATTTAATCATGAAAGTTTAATTTTGGCTCTAGTGTTCCTTTAAAGCCAGTTTTCTCTGTTGCATTTAAAAGAGGATGTTTTGAAATATATCAAAGATTTTCGTTTTATGAAAAATGGATGTTCCGGTCCTGAATACAATTAACTTTACTCTCATGCTTAAGAAGGTGAGGTCCTATTTACCAATATAGAGCCAGTTTACGAGTGGCGTGCTAACAGTTACGCACAAGTGATAAGGGTTTTATATTGGCTGTTTGCATGCGTCTGGCTTTCCACTCATATTACAAGTTGAAAGCAAATGTGTGTACAGATGTATTTATGTATTTATATGTGTATATGTGTATTTACAGACATATATTAACATATAAACACATAAATACATATGTACATGAGTATAGACAAATATAGAAGTGCATTAGAGCCCTTTACAGTTAAGTAGATGAAAACATGTAAAAGTATATTTATGAAATGTTCATATTTAATAGTGTTATACTGTGTATTACCTGTAAACATATCATGTTCCAATGTTCTGCATATATATTAGTATTTGTATATACATATTCCTATATATATATCTGTATATATATCTATACCTATATTTAATCATCAATATATAGGTATAGATATATATTGTACCAAAATACCATCAGATATATGTAGAAATGTCTATTTATGAATGAATAACATGTATTTTCCTATGGGAAGGACATTGGAATGTGAAATATTCATATTTTCATGTTGGGTTAGCGCACTTGAGAATATGGGACTTCATTTTTGCGTGAGTAAGGTGTTTTTCCCCCCACTGTTTTGCTCCATTGACTTCTATATGGGAATACGTTATCACGCGCTCAATATCCTAAGCTCGGCTTTTTACGTTCATCGGGTTAGCGGGTAAGCAAAAACAGTTTACTTTCAACTAATAATATGAGCGTAACCCGACGCATGCAAAAAGCTTACTTCTAGTGCAGTAAATGTTTGAGCAGGAGCGTTAAATAGCGCTCCACTTGTAATCTGGTCCATAATTGTGGGGAGATAATAGTGTGTGGGGAGATAATTGTGTGTGGGGAGGTGCCTTTAGCCACATTTATCCCTACTGATCAGCTGAGCACAACACACATTTCTTGTTAGTTTAAATTTTAAACTTAAACAGCCTTAACTCTTATTATCCAAATATATATTTTTATTTATGGCCTTTTTACATGTAAAATAGATTTATTGGAGTTTAGTGTTCTTCTTACTGCAATAAGATTCTAAAATAAAACAACAAAAAATGTGGATTGCCCATACATTCAACTTCTATGTACTTTTAGGATCAGTAGATCAAAGTTGACATTCTTATTCCAACCTAATACTGTTTTTATAAAATATCCAGAGGTTTATGAGAGTGCAAAATGTGTATAAGAAATAGGGCTGCATTTATCAATCTGCTGTGTCTTACTGCCACCATTTCATAACATCTTAGCTGGCAGTTTAAAATCACCCCAGACTAATCCGACCACAGTGATTGACAGCCCCTGCGAGAGCACTGGATGAAGTTGCATGAGTGGTCACTTGTGCAATAATAAATGCAGGCAGCATGATGCAGCCCAATATATACAATCACAGGCAGACAAGGTTTCCAATTTGAGTGTGAAGAAATTATTCACTGGGATCACATTAGGTCAGCCTTTCTCTAATCAGCTGTATCGTGCCTAACAGATTTTTTTAGAGGTACCTTTGAAATTGTCATTGTCATTATAAGATTACAGAAATACCCAAACCCAACTTTTATCAATACCTGAAAAGCATTATTGAAGAGCTTTATATAAAAGTAATAAAGAGAGAAAAAATATTGAATCTAAACCAAAATTAGGAAACACAATCTAGATATATAGACGTATTTAATTTATTTTAAAAAGTATATATATATATATATATTTGTTTTATTATTTAAACTCTGATAACTTCTCAGTTTATGCCAATTTTTTATGATGATAACCACATTCTGTCCAACAAATATGGGCTTTACATCAGCCTGAAATCGCAGAAAGACATTTTTATGTCCACATCTAACTAAACCTCATTTTCCCAAAAGGCCTAAAGCAAGCATATGAAAATGATAATCTAAGTCATCTTAAGTGTATGAAAAATATTACATGCAGCTGTTACTGTATGAGATAAAAATGGACAGTTGGACAAGGTATATCTGTGTAAGGAATCCATTTATAAACCATTCTTGCAAGATCATACTTGTTATTTACGTGCGGCTTCATCAATTGTGAACAAAGATATTCTCACACTTTACTATATAAAGTGGTCTAGTATACAGTCTCTCTAATAATTACATTTTCAACACTGTTTGTGTCCTTTTGACACCATATGATATTACAGTTAATCACACAACTTTTTTCATGATTTATTCACATCAGTAAGACAGTTAAGACTTTCATAGATATTTAGTCTATGATGGAAACTAATCTGTATTAGAAAAAAAATAACAACCAAAATAGCAAGCAATACAGGTAAATATTAAAAAATAAAACCTTTATAGATTATTAAAGAACATACAGTAAAATGAAGGTACCTTCCACACCACAATTAAAAAATGTTTTTTACAATATATTGTAGGACTTTGGTAATATTTACTTTTAGCAAGCATAATGCTTCTCATGTTCTAGAATTAGTTATTAAAACCTCTGTCTTGATGTAAAATCATGCTTAATGATTAACTATTAATCAATATAAACTCTATTAATTTTATAGATGGACCCAGAAGTATTGCAATTGCTTAAATTGTATAAGCAAAATGAGAATTATATTTTATTAGCTAGTATGCATTGTTTTGGATGAATTAATTCAACAAATTATTTATTTCATCCTATTGCTATTTGCAAATATTGAAATATTGTAATAATACAAATTATTTAAATGCAATTTAAATGTTCTTTATAGTTCCATCATTTTTTAGCACTCACTACATAAAAGATTTTCTATATGTGAGATATAGTTTAAAGAGACCCCCCCCCTTTAAAGGCAATAATTGTTTTTACCTGAATCTATGACTATAACTCTTCCAAAAGTGTGCCAAACCAGTTAGTGGGTTTTTAAAAAGGATCTGACATTTCTTTGTGCTCAACCAATGTTCATTGTTTTTATTTCTACTTTATTTATTTGACAATTCAGTTATGGTTTAAACTTATAACATAAATCCTAACGTTCTTTGCCTGCCCCACCCTTATGGTTTCCTTTTTTTTTTTTTTCTGACTTAAAATTAAACCACTGAAAGTTATGACTGGGCAGTGTTCCAACATTTAACAAAAATAGGATAGTATGTTTAGCGTCCTTTGACATACATACATAATATGTTTTCTATATACTGTGTATTTTAAAAAAATAATTAGTATATATATAAGGGCTCTTCAGACTAAGGCCTAGTTTCCATTGAGGTGGTAATGTTTGGAAACTGGTGATAGAAACATTTATCTCTATTAAAGTTTATGGAGAATTTTTATGTTACCACCAGTTCCCATACGTTACCACCTCAATGGAAGCGAGCCCTAATTAGAGTCGTAAGCTACATTTTACTGGGTCTCACTGGGTGAGTGTTTCAGAGCATTTGTTTAAAACACTGAATGTTTGTTACATTTGTCCTAAATTAAAGATGAGGGTTTGTATTAGGTCACATTTTTTGCAACCTGTATGGTGGCTTTTTGCCATTGTTCTTATTTTTTAAAAGTGCTTAATTCAGTTCCATAGCGATCTATGAGCTGCATCTATCTCTTAAAAGTTCACTACTCAGCACATCCTACTGTGATACGGGAATCACAAAAACAACTACAAACTTCACAAAACATTAATTAAAACAGACAAATACAACCTAAGTTCATTGATGTATCTAGACATTATATCTGGGGTGGCACTTCCAGGAGCCCACCTGGGATTTGTGGGTGGGTGTGATGGGAGGGCTGGCCCTGCCATGGGCAAGGAAAGTGAGGGATTGCCACTGTTGGAGTGGCACATGGGGGGGGGCAGCCATTATGCCCCCTAGCAACAGCACTGCCTAAGTGTAAGTAAAAAATCCTGACCATGCATTTAGAATGGCCCCAGACGATCCACAGCCAGCTCCTGGAGATAGCTTTTGTTCTATTCACGAGACTTTACGATAATAAAACAATTGTGCAAATATTTTACAATTATATACATCTATATAAACTGCTTTGTAAGAATGTTCCTATATGTTGTAGTTGAAATTATTGTTTCTTCACCTTGCTAGACATTGACTGAGTTAGCTTCTCTATGATTAATAGTTGTGATCACCTGTTTTCTGAGCACATATGGGGTATACTTACATATGTTCTGGGCACAGTAAAAATATTACTAACAGTGGTACATTTTTAATAGACATATTTTTGCAAATACATCATTTTATGTATTTTTATTAAACTATACTATTGTCCAGTTCTGAGGTAAATAAGCTATTTTATATTGGATGCATGTTTTGCCTGTGAATATGTCAGTAAGAAAGTTATCAATTTGATTTGACTTTATCTTGTAATATATCATTTTAAGCTGTGTCCTAGTTTACTTTACATTTTTCCCATGGAGGTTTTGGAATCAGTTTGGCCTTTAGATATTAACATTGATGCTTAGAGTTTATTGCCACTGTTACACAGTGAATATGCTAAAAATAGTTTACTAAGGCACTAATCAAGACATAGCAGGGGAACATTTTTTTCCCCGAGAAAGACTTTCAGCACAATAAACCCACATTACATAATTACTATGTGACAAAGAGATTCAACTAATAATAATGTGGTAGAAAAGATATGTTAATGTGTCAGGGGTATATTATTCATAAGCAATATTTTTTTCTGTGCACTGAAGAAAAATAATCTACAAAGGAACACTGAATAACATTTAAAAATAATTAATGGTAACATAGAAATGCAACTTAATTATATTACTTCAGAGAGATAATTATAAATAAAATTCACCTTTTTTTGTGTGGCAGAGAGAGGCTACTTGCTTTGTTTTGTTATATTTCCTGGCATTCAAAGCCCTAAATGCTCATCCATTCCTAACTAATAATCTTTTTTTTCTCTTTTCTTTTCTCAAGTATACTTTTTAATCATAAAGTATTATTATTATTTATTCATACCCCTTTTAAAAAGAAAAACAAAACATGTATTATGTACTCCTTCTTCTTCTCACTTCTCCCCTTACCCTTTTTCCTCTGGATGTTGCCAGACTATTTTATCTACCTTCCTCCTGTATTTCATCCCTGTTTTTTTCACTCATATTTTGCCATGGTTTCAACACTTCTATTTTCCATCCTTCTTTATAAAGGGTTATCTTCTTTTTCTTGGAAGTAAAAAATACATAAAGTGCAGCACAACTTAAGAAAATTGTCAAAAAGCGTTATCGCCCAGCATCTACTTTACAATTTTCTGTATGATTGCAGAATCAAATAAGCACATACTGTAACATTTAACATAATGGGGAGATGACCAAGCCTTATTATTAAAAGTTAGCTGTAAACCAACTTTAATGCAAGTTGAGCTGCAGGAGAGGTGGGCTCATGAGCTTGCATGCTAAAGGAACAGAATGGGGACAGTTGAGAGGGAAGGTGATGTTTCTGTGTCAGGAACCTCAGGCAAATATCTTAATGTAATAGTAAGTATCCCTGAACAGGTATGTTTTATGGGGAGCTTAAAACTGTAAAAGTTTAAGGCCAATCTTAAAGAGCAAGACAAGGAGTTCTACAGAATAGGTTCAGTTCCTTTAGACAGATATGTAAGGATGTAATAAGAAAGAAAGATGGAGGGAAAAAAGGACAAAGCTATAGATGGGTGCTGTGTTGTGATTTTGTATGTTAGGGTTGAGATTTTTCATTGTATTCATTAGTTTAGAACAATAGTTTTCAAACCTATCCTCAGGTCTCTCTAACAGGCCACATTTTGAGGCTATCTGAACTGGTGCACAGGTGAAATAATCAGCTGATTAGTAACCATGGTTATTTTCCCTGCTCTCACCCAAGGTAATCCTGAAAACCTGGCCTGTTCTGGAGTCCTGAGGGCAGGTTTAAAAACCAGTGGTTTAGAGGAAGCCGTTGGAGGGGTGGCAGATGTGAAGTGATGTACAAGGAAGATAAGCCTGGGATAGATAGTCAAGGTGGTGAGCAGTAGAGATAAACTGTAGATTGAGAGACCAGACAGGAATGTATTGCTGTTGTGGGGAATGTTGTTAAGGGATTGTAATCTTAGTCATGAAGTACGATGAAGTGATGCCCCCTTTTTTTCTATATGAAGACTATGACTACAAGTAGAAGATAAAAAATAGAACATGTTGAGTTGAATTATTTAATGTAGCCAGTGTTTGAATCCCACTCTGGCAGCCGAGGGGTTAATACACTGTTAATTTGCACTGTTAACCCCTTTGCTTTTCAGTTTGTAAAATCCTATCGGTAAAATATTTTAATCTACAACATCTTAATGTTGCAAAATTAAAATGTGTGACATTTCAGTTAATATCAACATATCAATAATAAATCAAATACCATTAATTACAAGGAAACATGCTCTGTGCAGTAAATAATCGATTAACCACTCTACTATCCACTTTTAAATTTTATCTTAATTAAATTCATTTTGTTTTAAATTGATATGGGAATTTTAAAACAATGGCGTCTAGTCACAAATTTGGTAGAAAAAAACAGG
This sequence comes from Bombina bombina, assembly GCF_027579735.1. Taxonomy (NCBI): domain Eukaryota; kingdom Metazoa; phylum Chordata; class Amphibia; order Anura; family Bombinatoridae; genus Bombina; species Bombina bombina. The sequence goes on from NC_069501.1 coordinate 178,690,183, forward strand.
TGAAGTTGGTAAAGACAAAGTTGCGCTATCCACCAAAAGCCGATTTAAAAAATCAATAATAATGAGTTAGATTCACGTTTTATTTTTCACTTTAGCCATGTATCTTTTGCTTTCATGAAGGTCTTTGATAATGTGAAATCCTTTTTTAGGACTGTTTCTTATAGTTTTTGTTTGTTTTTTCGTCCAACTTTAGATAAGTCTGTGTCAAGTAATATCCGTGGTAAACCGCTATTTTTCAATTTGAAGCTATGCTGGGTTGAAAAATATTGGTAGAAAAAATAATCTTTCAGTCTTGGCAATAAAATTAATCTCAGCGTAATGTGTGCTTTGTTTTGGGTTAGAAAGATAATTGTTTTAAAGAGGCATGATTTTCTGTGTACTGTCTATAAGAGAAGGTTTAAAACTGTCCTTTCTTTCTTTCTTTCTTGTCCAAGGACTCAGCTGTACACAATCAAACGCTTCCTATTAGTTTCACCTTAAATTTAAAACATTTGTACTTAACTTTGTTTCATGCATATAAAACTGTTATTCTTTCATTTACAGGACAGAAACTATTTAAATAAAATGCCCCTTTAAATGATAAATCCTAATAAATAAATGAATGGAAATGTTACCCATAAGACATTAGGTGTGATGCTTTGGATTTTGATGTTGTTATTAGGTACCTGTAACTGACATTACATTCTATGACAGTTATCACCACTATGAAGTAAAATATTTCACATTTATATTTGTGAATTACTCAGGTCACATATATAAATGATTATGAAATCACAAGAGAAGGTGAAGCCAAATAGAGTGCAAAAAATATATAAAAAGATTAAAATTTCCATTGAAAAAGAAATACTGTATTTTCCTTCAAAGAAACCAAATCCAAAAATATTTAAGTTTTATAAACGAATAATATTTGTTTAAGAAAATTGGCAGCACATTAGCAAAGATGTTTATACAATATTTGCAAAAGTTAGTGTGCCCTTAAATGAATATTAATGTAATTGTATACATATTATATAGTATATACAAAATGTAAGCACTGCATTGCAATCTGCTTACAAAACATAAGTTATAAAAGTATATAAAACTATAATTTTCTTAGCAAAATTTGCATTGATTTGCAGTCCATAAATATACCTCTTAAAATTCTATGAAGTATGTTGATCTTATCTGTTTTACTGTGGCCAATAAAATAATAAAGCATTCATTCAATACATAGTATGTTGCAGGGTCAATTTCCTAATCTGGCAGATTGTACTCCAGCCTTTCTAGGGCATTGGAAAAAAAACAGCAAATTAAAATACAAGATAAATAAATTATGAAAGTGCATTGCAATTTTTTTTACTTTGCAAAAATAATAATTTTTCTGGGGGAATTAAATTTAAGTTTTCTGCTCTTTCAAGTGCTCTCACCATCTCCAGTAATAACTAAACTTACTAGAACTGCTATATTTGGACAAACAGCTAATGTTTAATATAAAAACATTTTTTGTGTGAATACAAAGCACACAGACAATATTTTATATGAATTTTTAAGACCATTTCAATATGTTACTCTATTAATTGTGTTCTCTTTTAACAACACAAATGTTTTCATTAGTTACATTCTAGTAGTTTATTGAAACCATCTGCTTACTCGCCACTAGTTCACCAGCAGTAGAAAATCTCAGTTTGTTTTTCTCTACATGATTCTAGAAGTGTGTACCAGCGCTATAACCCAGCTGCTAGAAATGAATTCAAGGCCAGATACACTCACATGTCATTTATATGCAGACCGTTACTCCTTTCTGACCATAAATATCATTTTAATTTTCTGTCCTGTACAGCTCCATCTCATGTCACTGTAATAAGGAAAGACCGGACATCAAGAAACAGCATTTCTTTGTCTTGGCAGGAGCCAGAGCACCCAAATGGGATCATCTTGGACTACGAGGTTAAGTACTACGAAAAGGTGGGAAGCAGTAAAGCAAGATATTATTGAATGCTATCTTCCTGTCTAGCAGATAGGCGTGTATGCTATCCTTTGTAAAATATGTAGTGTAAGATTAATTATTTTTTTCCTTGTAATGGATAACATACAACTAAATGATGAGGGGTTATTTTTATATTTCATAAATACCATTTTTTTTGTATGCAAGAAAACTGAAAATTAAAAATAAATAAAACAATATAAAAAGGAAATTTTCAGATAAATCTTTATATGAAGTTCTGAATATAAAAGATTTAATTACACTTATTTGCTTATTTTACTTAAATGTTCATGAAGCACTTCTGTGTTACCATTGGTTGGTTTCACATTTAACAAAAAGGAATTCCAAGGATGTGTACATGTTGTGCTCAGAGGCCATACATTTTTTTCCACTCAGCCTCTATATATATATCAAACAAGTTCCTGAAGAAAGGAAGAAATACAGAGGCACCTCTAAGTGCACCAAGCAGGGTGATAATTAACAGTACATATAATGATATATACACTCACATTTGGTGAAGCACACTATAGTGCAGATGTGGCAGACCGAGACTTCTGAGCCGCTCGGCTGAGTCCGACCTCCGATATCTCCAACAAATGATAGGTAAGTGGTGCAGTCTCCTCACTGCCTGGGTACAAAGCTCTGCATCCAGCAATCGCTCCTGCCATTAATCAGCAAGGTCCCCAACCATATGAGGGGATATGAGGATGTAAGTACCTTCCACAAACCCAAATGATAGCGGTAGTAGGTTTGTAAAATTTTTTTAATATAAAAACATATATTATAAACAGTGACGCGTTTCTCTGCATGCAATGCCATTTCCTCAGACTGTATATTACTAAACTACCGCTACCTATTTGAAAGAGCTCTCAACCAACCAGTCTATGCCTTGAATTATAAACACGCCTCCTCCTGTCACATCACACAGGTTAACAGCGTGCAACAAATTTCACAATGGTAATCATCTCCCCCTTTTATTGATTGATTTATAATCAAAGGGCAGCTTTCAATTCGTCTACAATCAACACATTGTAACTTATACAGAGTCCATTTGCAAATTTGCAACATTGTTATATACAAAGTATCGATTTTTTCATAAACCCATTAAATGAAATTTCCATGATAATAAACACTCCAATATATAATCACATTGGCAGAAACACATGTTTTATCAATCTTCATGTCGTATTTAAATAGGTTATTACCCCCATTATAGATATTCAATAATATTCAGGCTACCTTCTTTTTATTTGAAGGTGTAGAATATCAGAGCAGAATACATAATCCATACTTTATGGTTAAGAAATAAAGACCAGGTATTGTTTTAAAATATTTATTACCGGCCAAGTTGATATGAATCAATTATGATAGGTTTTTATAGGGTGTCACCATTCACAAGGGCTATGTGCTCATTTTTATAAAGGACTCACATAGTAACTTAATAGAAACCTCAATCTTTTTCTTAAGTGTAAAGATAATAGGGTGCTGAATACAGGGTATGATATAGTAGATAGGAGACAGCACTCACTGGTCTTAATTAAAGTGCAATAGATGCTTTTTATAAGTGACGTTATATATATTTATAAACAAACCCTCATCAGATGCTATACACGGTCTTAGTTTTTTATAAATCAATATAACACACAAGTGAGGGGATTATTAGATAAAATAAGTACATTCAGTTTTAGTAGCCATTGCTAATCACTAATGGATAATTCTATGTACATTCCATGGCTTCTCACGCGGGATTATTTAATTTCTTTGGAGACTTTGCAATTTTTGTCCAAGTGACTAAAGTGTGCTCACACAATTGAAGAGGTAGAAAATGAGCTATGTGCCTATCTTTGAAAAAAAAGGTACTCACTCATACACAAACACTCATAAATACACACACACATTTTTCAATACACTCACTCACCCACACACATGCACACACTCACTCACAAGACCCACTCACACTCTTACACACACATTCATACATTCATACAAATACTCATAAATAAACACACATTCATAACACACACACACATTTTTCAGTACATTCACTTATACACACACATGCTCACACTCATAAGACCCACACACACTCTTGCACACACACACACATAAATTCATATACACACATACATACATACTCATTCACACACACACTTGTGCATACACATACTCATCTCATTCACACATACAACTCCCCCCCCCCCCCTTCCCTAGGACATCCAAGCCCCAGTTTAAGAAGCTTTGTTGTAGTAAATGAATATATTTTGAGTCAAGGGGGCAGATTTATTAAAGTGCAGACGGACATGATACAATGTAGCGTATCATGTCCACCGCTCATCGATAAATGTCGATCATAAGCAGTTCTTGTGAACTGCTTGTGCAATGCCGCCCTCTGCAGATTTGCGGCCAATTGGCCGCTAGCAGGGGGTGTCAATCAGCCCGATTGTATAGGATTGGGTGGATTGAGGACCGCAGCTTCAGAGGCAGTGGATCAGTTATGGAGCATAACTGATCCGCTGCGCAGAACCAGGGGCATCAAGCTCCATTCGGAGGTTGATAATTCACCCCCATGATGTGGTTATTTGTGTAACAACTAATGATTTTAGTATTTTGTGCACCATATCATAATAATTATTAATATTGTTTATCTGTATAGCTCCACCATAAGAAGATAGTACATAAGTAGGCGGATATAGATATACAATACAGGGACTAAACAAAACAGATTAACCCCTTCATGCCGGGGGCAAATGTTTAACTGTAAACAATTGCTTGAAAAAGGAAGTCACGCATGATTTCAAGGCCGTGATTGGATCATGGGGGGGCTGCATACACTGCAAGGTACGCAGCCATTCCTGGAAAGAAGGAGGCTGCAGGACGCCATATAAGGTTGGACGTTTCATGCCGTCCTAATGGCTTTAAAGCGCATCGCTGTTTGGACGGCATGGAACATCCTAATAGCATGAAGTGGTTCATAAGAGATAAGTAAACAGCTGTTGCCTTAATAATAATATTATTAGAGAACATAATGATAAGATTAAAAAAAAATCACAGGATACAATTTATAGTGCATGAACTATTTTGACTGTATCAATATTTAAAGGGACATATTACTCAAACATTTTCTATCATGCCTATAAAACAGCAGTAGTTAGAGATGTTAAAAATATTTTTGCATGAAAAATGTTAAGTAAATCTTTTATATAATTAAAGTGAAACAGGAAGTGCATTATTGTGTACAGCTCATTGGCTGACAGAGGCAACTCCCACAGAAAAACTTTTGTATTTTGTAAATAAACACCAATTTTTTTTATTTAATTTTTTCAAAAGCAAAGTGCTGGAAATTTTTTTCCCATTTAGATAAAACAGAAAATATTTGAGTTTCATGTCCCTTTAATGTTGCTTATAGCATATTACCCAAATTGCTTATCTCTGATTATACACAGATGCAGCTGTCATGCGTCTACTTTTTATGTAATCTGCACCTGCACTGAAGACTGAATCCTTTTGAAACTCTGCAATATATTTTTTTAAAACAGGATATGTTTTTGGAGAGACAATAAAGTATATCAAGGTTTGATCCTGTTATCCAAACAAATGTGTTTTAAAGCCTGAATTTTTTATTTTACTATAAAACAGCTTTATTAATCAGTTATATACAAATTGTATATTTATCTGTAGTACTGAAAAATGTACACCATTAAAGTATTTTATATAAGCATTGTATGCATCAGCAATTAAGCAATGAATTTCAAACGATCTGTGTGTAAAATAAATGTTCTAGAAATATTTAAATCTAAGTTTTTGTTAGCAAACTAAGTATTGTATTGCAGTCCATTGGCATACCTTTTGAAAAACTAGATGAATATTTATCTTATATCCTTTTAATGTGACAAAACAGGGGGCATAGGTAAAATAAGCAATTAAACTGACCAAGAATCACTGTGTAGAATGTTGTATGGTCAGAGTCCTTGGTCCTGCAGAATACACCCCAGACCAACTGGGCCAAAGTAAAAAAAACAAAAGCTTCAGTGTTAAATTACAGGAAAAATATTGAATTAAAGTAGAGGACACACACACATATCTGCACCTACACACACACATGTACACATTACATGCAATCACAAACACATAGACATGCATGTGTGCATGCATGCACACACTACACACATACACACAATACACACATTTACACTACACAGACATGCATGCACACACTACACAGACACACAATACACACACACTTAATAGGCATGCATGCTTACAAATGCACAAGCACACACTACACACATATACATATTACACACACATTCACAATCACTTGTTACACATACATACACAACAATACACATACACACTATACAGAAATGAATACAAGCACACAGTACACACACACACACATACATATTACACACACATGCACAATCACTCGCTACACATACATACACACTACACAGACATGCACACACACATGCACAAGTACACACTACACTCACTTACACACTACACAGACATATCACACAAACATGCACAAGCACACACTACACACACATACACACTACACAGACATGAATGCAGACACACATGCACAAGCACACACTACACTCATACACACTACACAGACATGCACAAGCACACGCACATACACACTACACAGACATGCATGTATGCACTCACATGTACAAGCGCATGCTACACACACATACACACAATACACACACACACACTACATAGACATGAATGCACACACATGCGTAAGCATACATTACACACAGATACACATGCACACTACACAGAGACATGCACGCAAGAATGCAAACACATACACACATGGGCACATGCACACACACACAGCATACAAGTAGGCACACACAAACACACAGAGTACATTTAAGGTACAAAATTAACAACACAAGATCATGATGTAACCTGCAATTATCAGCATATTCTGTAGTAAAATAACAATGGTATCTGCACTTTTACATATAAAAATGTATTCATACATAAAGGATACTTAAAAAAAGTAACAACATGAACTGTCAGAAGTGATGTAGATGAAAAAAGGTTGCATGATAAAAGCTTTATTCCTCTATAAAACAAGCTCCATAAAGTCTGTATTGACAACTTTTACACTCTGCAGAATATTAACTTAATCACGTTACAGCTTTATAACACTGTAGGTGAGCTTACGTGTCATGTGGTGCACAGCAAAGCTGTATCATCTTTCCCTGGAGCCTGGTGGGCATAACATTATGTTCCCCATTAAATAACACTTACAATACTGATCTGGGAAAGAGAAATGATGTACAGAGAACAAGATTAAGCCACACTGCCTTCCATATGCTTTTTACATCTTGCGGTTTCAAGCACAAACATCACACAGCTTTTGCTGCACTGTGCAAGATGGTTCTGCTTTTGTTTTATGACAAACAGTGATGTGTTTTTTGGAGCATCCATGTAAATTGTAGCATTTGTGCAATGACAGTGTTCAGGAATATTAAATACAATATTGAACTGTAATTAAAAAAAAAATTCTAGAGCAAACATATAAAAAAGTTTATCAAAATTTCATTATTAAAAATAATCTCTGCTTGCAGATATCGACTTAAATGAATATTCAATTTAAAGGGACAGTGTTCATGAAAATGTTCATTGTTTAAAAATATATATAATCCCTTTATTACCATTCCCAAGTTATGTATAACCAACACTGTTATATTAATACACTTTGTAACCTCTGTGATTGCCTTGTATCTAAGCCTCTGCAGACTACCCCCTTATCTCAGTGCTTTTGACAGACTTTGCAGACTCATAAATAACTACACAAGAGTGAGCACAGTGTTATCTACATGGCACACATGAACTAGCGCTTTCTAGTTGTGAAAAACTGTCAAAATGCAGTGAGATAAAAAGCAGCCTTCAATGACTTAGAAATTAGCATATGAGCTTACCTATGTTTAGTTTTTAACAAAGAACACCAAGAGAACAAAGCAAATGTGATAATAAAAGTAAAATGGAAAGTTGTTTGAAAATGCATGCCCTATCTGAATCATAAAACTTACATTTTTACTTTACTGACCCTTTAAAAGTCACCCATACTGGCCTAGATTACAAGAGGAGTGCAATCAATAGAGCAGGATGCACTGTCCATAATGTGACCCTGTGCACAATCTGGTGTTACAAGTGAATGTTTAAAAACATTAACCTGAAAATATTAAAGTGGCTGACATTTTTTTAGCACACCCTATGCTTTGAATGGATATCACAGGGTGCGCTATTAGAACCTCCCTCCCTCCTGTGGGGACACACTGAAAAACTTGTGTAGGGTATCGCTAAGCCAAAGATGCTCTAAGCCATTGGTGCGCTAAGGCTTTAAGGCCTTTAAGTAAATTATATTAAAGGAACACTGAACCCAATTTTTTTCTTTCATGATTCAGATAGAGCATGCAATTTTAAGCAACTTTCTAATTTACTCCTATTATCAATTTCTCTTAGTTCTCTTGCTATCTTTATTTAAAAAGCAGAAATATGATGCATAGGAGCCGGCCCATTTTTGGTTGAGAACCTGGTTTACGCTTGCCTATTGGTGGCTAAATGTAATTCTCCAATAAGCAAACGCTATCCATGGTGCTGAACCTTAAATGGGCTGGCTGCTAAGATTTACATTCCTAATACCTTGTGAAGGACACAAGCATTTCAAAGCCTTGAAAACCATACAAAAACAAATGAATTAAAACAGGAGAAATATACACCTTCTATATAAAGCAGTATACTTTAACACATGCACCAAAAAAAATCTTTACAAAAAAAGTAGAAGAAAAATGAATGATGAGATAGGTAGGGGCAATATAATCTTTATGAATTCCACATGCTGGGTGAAAAATCATGCCCCCAGATTGGCCAATGGTCAGTCCCTGGGAGCTTTTCAAGATTCCTCTTGTTCTATCCAGTGAGACTATTTTTCTATTACAAAACAGACATTCTGTACATACTGTATATTCTACATTAACAGATACTGTATATTCTACATTAACAGAGATCTGCATTAACAAATAACCATTTTTCAAGCATGTTTCTTACGTTGTTGTATTTGTAATGGTTTTAACAATTTGGAAACAGGTTTTCATTTCATGTGTGTCATTTCATTATTGGGCACTTAAAGGGACATTTAACTCAAAAATGTTCTTTCATGATTCAGATAGAGAACAACATTTTTAACAAAATTCCAATTTACTTTTATTATATATTTTGCTTTATTCTTAAGATATCCTTTGTTGAAGTAATAGCAATACATGTGGGTGAGCCAATCACACAAGACATCTATGTGCAGCCACCAATCAGCAGCTACTAAGCCTATCTAGATATGTTTTTCAGCAAAGGATATCAAGAGAATTAAGCAAATTAGATAATAGAAGTAAATTAGAAAGTTATTTAAAATTGCATGTTCTTTCTAAATCGTTAATTTAAAAAAATTTGGTTTCACGTCCCATTAATGCAAATATAGAATGCGAGGAACGCTCACTAACATTGCATTTAGAAAGACAGGTGAAGTGGGGCTCAGTAGAATTAGAACATAAATTTCTATTTACAATAACGCCTCTCAGCAATCTCACAAGCTTAAAGGGACACTGAACCCACATTTTTTTATTTCATGATTCAGATAGAGCATGAAATTTTAAGCAACTTTCTAATTTACTCCTATTATCAATTTTTTTCGTTCTCTTGCTATCTTTATTTTAAAAGCAGGAATGTAAATCTTAGCAGCCAGCCCGTTTTAGGTTCAGCACCATGGATAGCACTTGCTTATTGGAGGCTTTCATTTATCCACCAATAAGGAAGCATAACCTAGGTTCTCAACCAAAAATGGGCCGGCTCCTATGCATCACATTCCTGCTTTTTAAATAAAGATAGCAATCGAACGAAGAAAAATTGATAATAGGAGTACATTAGAAAGTTGCTTAAAATTGCATGCTCTATCTGAATCATAAAAGAAAAAATTTGGGTTTAGTGTCCCTTTAAAAGAACTATTCAAATACAATGTGCCCCCCACCCTCCGTCAAATGCTCTGAAATTGCAAAGCCCTACAAATTTTACTAGCAAAAAATAAAATTTTTTTTAATTGTTTAAGAACAGTTATTTTATCTGCACATCTTTCAAAATGAAATGCCTGTTGCTGATACTTTTACATACTTAGGCATAGATTTGGAGTTTTGTCGGTAACGACCCGCGTAGCTAACGCCGGCTTTTTTCTGGCCGCACCATAAAAATAACTCTGGTATTGAGAGTCCACATAAAGGCTGCGTTAGGCTCCAAAAAAGGAGCGTAGAGCATTTTTAACGCAGCTTCAACTCTCGATACCAGAGTTGCTTACGCAAGCGGCCAGCCTCAAAAACGTGCTCGTGCACGATTCCCCCATAGAAAACAATGGGGCTGTTTGAGCTGAAAAAAAACCTAACACCTGCAAAAAAGCCGCGTTCAGCTCCTAACGCAGCCCCATTGTTTGCTATGCGGAAACACTTCCTACGTCTGCACCTAACACTCTAACATGTACCCCGAGTCTAAACACCCCTAACCTTACACTTATTAACACCTAATCTGCCGCCCCCGCTATCGCTGACCCCTGCATATTATTATTAACCCCTAATCTGCCGCTCCGTAAACCGCCGCTACTTACATTATCCCTATGTACCCCTAATCTGGTGCCCTAACATCGCCGACCCCTATATTATATTTATTAACCCCTAATCTGCCCCCCACAACGTCGCCTCCACCTGCCTACACTTATTAACCCCTAATCTGCCGACCGGACCTGAGCGCTACTATAATAAAGTTATTAACCCCTAATCCGCCTCACTAACCCTATAATAAATAGTATTAACCCCTAATCTGCCCTCCCTAACATCGCCGACACCTAACTTCAATTATTAACCCCTTATCTGCCGACTGGAGCTCACCGCTATTCTAATAAATGTATTAACCCCTAAAGCTAAGTCTAACCCTAACACTAACACCCCCCTAAGTTAAATATAATTTAAATCTAACGAAATAAATTAACTCCAGTGGCGTCACTAGGGTTGGTGTCACCCGGTGCAGTAAGTTATGGTGTCACCCCCCCCCCCCCCCAGAAAGCAGACACACACAAAAACACAGGCACACACACATACAAACACTCATACACACTTAAAAAAAGACTCGGATTAACACACACAAACACTCGGAAACACACTCAGACACACACACAGTCACACACAAAAACACTGAGACACACACACACACACACAAAAACTCAGACACACACTTACAAAATATGTAAACTGCACTGCATTCATTATAAAGCGCATGCCTAGAGCTGCTCCCTGGCTCAGCAGAGCATCAAATGAAAGATAAACAGAGCACTCTAGAAAATAAATCACTAAGGAAAAGGTTTAGGCGCAAACTATGAAAATTCTGCTCTCTGACTCTGTTCCAAGCCTGTCAGTGCACAGCCCCGGGCCGCGTGCCTACCGCTTCTTATGGCCAATCACCTCTGCACTCTGCCCACCCCCAGACCCCCACCCGCCCTCCTACCTGTTCAGTGTGCACTTAGTGTACCGTAACCGTAATGGTCTGGTGGGCATCATACGTAGCTCCTTCACTTTAAAGACAGTGTCAAACAGTCATGCGGTCAGGTGCCAGGCATCCCCTCATGATTTGCCAGTTCCCGTTTAGAGAGACAGCACAGCAGTGAATGACTCCACTGCTCCACATGTCACTGAGCAGTGAGCACAGATAGGCAGGCAGGTTTAGGCTAGCAGCGCAACTTTGCAAGCCCCACGGCATGCCCACAACATTCATAGCGAAATTGGGCAGGGGAGAAGCAAAGTACAAACAAGCAAAAGCAGCCGGGAAAACTATTTGTTGAAATTGCAGCACTGGCTCAAGGGGCAAAAAAATTGTGTGTCTACAACTTCCCCAGTCCCACCAATGTTCACAAATGCCAGCCCCTCTAATAAAAAAAAAATCTATGCATCTCAACATTGTATTTCTTTGAATTTCAATAAAATTTAAAAAAAAAAAAAAAAAAAAAAAATTTTTTTTTTTTTTTTGGTGTCACCCCCTGGAGGGTGTCACCCGGGTGCGGCCCGCCCCCCCCGCCCCCCCCTAGTGACGCCACTGATTAACTCTTATTAAATAAATTATTCCTATTTAAAGCTAAATACTTACCTGTAAAATAAATCCTAATATAGCTACAATATAAATTATAATTATATTATAGCTATTTTAGGATTAATATTTATTTTACAGGTAACTTTGTATTTATTTTAACCAGGTACAATAGCTATTAAATAGTTAAGAACTATTTAATAGCTAAAATAGTTAAAATAATTACAAAATTACCTGTAAAATAAATCCTAACCTAAGTTACAATTAAACCTAACACTACACTATCAATAAATTAATTAAATACAATACCTACAAATAACTACAATGAAATAAACTATCTAAAGTACAAAAAATAAAAAAGAACTAAGTTACAAAAAATAAAAAAATATTTACAAACATAAAAAAAATATTACAACAATTTTAAACTAATTACACCTACTCTAAGCCCCCTAATAAAATAACAAAGCCCCCCAAAATAAAAAAATGCCCTACCCTATTCTAAATTACTAAAGTTCAAAGCTCTTTTACCTTACCAGCCCTGAACAGGGCCCTTTGCGGGGCATGCCCCAAGAAGTTCAGCTCTTTTGCCTGTAAAAAAAACATACAATACCCCCCCAACATTACAACCCACCACCCACATACCCCAATCTAACCCAAACCCCCCTTAAATAAACCTAACACTAAGCCCCTGAAGATCTTCCTACCTTATCTTCACCATACCAGGTTCACCGATCGATCCAGAAGAGCTCCTCCGATGTCCTGATCCAAGCCCAAGCAGGGGGCTGAAGAGGTCCATGATCCGGCTGAAGTCTTCATGCAAGCGTGGCAGAAGAGGTCTTCCATCCGATTGAAGTCTTCATCCAAGCGGGATCTTCTATGGTCATCCATCCGGAGCGGAGCGGCAGGATCCTGAAGACCTCCGACGCGGAACATCCATCCTGGCCGACAACTGAACGACGAATGACGGTTCCTTTAAATGACGTCATCCAAGATGGCGTCCCTCGAATTCCGATTGGCTGATAGGATTCTATCAGCCAATCGGAATTAAGGTAGGAATATTCTGATTGGCTGATGGAATCAGCCAATCAGAATCAAGTTCAATCCGATTGGCTAATCCGATCAGCCAATCAGATTGAGCTCGCATTCTATTGGCTGTTCCGATCAGCCAATAGAATGCAAGCTCAATCTGATTGGCTGATTGGATCAGCCAATCGGATTGAACTTGATTCTGATTGGCTGATTCCATCAGCCAATCAGAATATTCCTACCTTTATTCCGATTGGCTGATAGAATCCTATCAGCCAATCGGAATTCGAGGGACGCCATCTTGGATGACGTCCCTTAAAGGAACCGTCATTCTTCAGTTGGACGTCGCCAGAAGAAGATGGGTCCGCGGTGGAGGTCTTCAGGATGGAGCCGGTCGTCATCGGATGAAGATAGAAGATGCCGCTTGGATCAAGATGGTTGCCGGTCCGGATCGCCTCTTCTTCCCGGATAGGATGAAGACTTTGGAGCCTCTTCTGGACCTCTTCAGCCACCGGATGATGGATCGCCAGCCCCCGCTTGGGTTGGATGAAGATTTTGGAGCCAGGACGGATCGGTGATACCTGGTGAGGTGAAGACAAGGTAGGATGATCTTCAGGGGCTTAGTGTTAGGTTTATTTAAGGGGGGTTTGGGTTAGATTAGGGGTATGTGGGTGGTGGGTTGTAATGTTGGGGGGGGTATTGTATGTTTTTTTTTACAGGCAAAAGAGCTGAACTTCTTGGGGCATGCCCCGCAAAGGGCCCTGTTCAGGGCTGGTAAGGTAAAAGAGCTTTGAACTTTAGTAATTTAGAATAGGGTAGGGCATTTTTTATTTTGGGGGTCTTTGTTATTTTATTAGGGGGCTTAGAGTAGGTGTAATTAGTTTAAAATTGTTGTAATATTTTTCTTATGTTTGTAAATATTTTTTTATTTTTTGTAACTTAGTTCTTTTTTATTTTTTGTACTTTAGTTAGTTTATTTCATTGTAGTTATTTGTAGGAATTGTATTTAATTTATTTATTGATAGTGTAGTGTTAGGTTTAATTGTAGGTAATTGTAGGTATTTTATTTAATTAATTTAATGATAGTATAGTGTTAGGTTTAATTGTAACTTAGGTTAGGATTTATTTTACAGGTAATTTTATAATTATTTTAACTAGGTAACTATTAAATAGTTCTTAACTATTTAATAGCTATTGTACATGGTTAAAATAATTACAAAGTTGCCTGTAAAATAAATATTAATCCTAAAATAGCTATAATATAATTATAATTTATATTGTAGCTATATTAGGATTTATTTTACAGGTAAGTATTTAGCTTTAAATAGGAATAATTTATTTAATAAGAGATAATTAATTTCGTTAGATGTAAATTATATTTAATTTAGGGGGTGTTAGTGTTAGGGTTAGACTTAGCTTTAGGGGTTAATACATTTATTAGAATAGCGGTGAGCTCCAGTCAGCAGATTAGGGGTTAATAATTGAAGTTAGGTGTCGGCGATGTTAGGGAGGGCAGATTAGGGGTTAATACTATTTATTATAGGGTTAGTGAGGCGGATTAGGGGTTAATAACTTTATTATAGTAGCAGGGCGGTCCGCTCGGCAGATTAGGGGTCAATAAGTGTAGGCAGGTGGAGGCGACGTTGAGGGGGGCAGATTAGGGGTTAATAAATATAATATAGGGGTCGGCGGTGTTAGGGGCAGCAGATTAGGGGTACATAAGGATAACGTAGGTGGCGGCGCTTTGCGGTCGGCAGATTAGGGGTTAATAAGTGTAGGTAGCTGGCGGCGACGTTGTGGGGGGCAGATTAGGGGTTAATAAATATAATATAGGGGTCGGCGGTGTTAGGGGCAGCAGATTAGGGGTACATAAGTATAACGTAGGTGGCGGTCGGCAGATTAGGGGTTTAAAAAATTTAATAGAGTGTCGGCGATGTGGGGGGACCTCGGTTTAGGGGTACATAGGTAGTTTATGGGTGTTAGTGTACTTTAGAGTACAGTAGTTAAGAGCTTTATAAACCGGCGTTAGCCCAGAAAGCTCTTAACTACTGACATTTTCCTGCGGCTGGAGTTTTGTCGTTAGATGTCTAACGCTCACTTCAGACACAACTCTAAATTATCCTCAGGCATGGTACCCCAGGATTGGCGTAAAGCTGATGTGGTGCCACTCATCAAAAAGGGAAGCAGGGATGATCCAGGAAGCTATAGACCAGTTAGTCTGACATCAATAGTGGGGAAGATATTTGAAGGGATTATAAGGGATTATATTGATGAACATATTCGTGTAAACAAGATTATGAGTTCTAATCAGCATGGCTTTAGGAGAAATAGATCATGTCAAACTAATCTGATTAGATTCTACGAGGAAGTAAGTCAAAATATAGATAAAGGGGAATCAGTGGATGTGATATACTTAGATTTTGCAAAGGCATTTGATACAGTGCCACATGAGAGATTAATGCACAAAATTAAGGGACTGGGAATAGCTGAAAATGTTAGCTCATGGATAAATAACTGGATAAAAGATAGGGAGCAACGAGTAGTAGTAAATGGATCATACTCAGATTGGACAAAGGTAATCAGTGGCGTCCCCCAGGGATCAGTACTGGGCCCTGTTCTTTTTAATATTTTTATAAATGACTTGGAGCAAGGATTAAATAGCGACATCTCTATTTTTGCAGATGATACTAAGTTAAGTAAGGTCATAAGGTCAGAGCAGGACGAACTGTCTTTACAAAGGGATTTGCTAAAATTAGAACTATGGGCAAGTGAATGGAAAATGAGATTTAATACGGAAAAATGCAAGGTTCTACATTTTGGAAGTAAAAAATAAGCAGGCTACGTATTTTTTAAATGGGACAAGACTTAGCCAAACACAGGAGGAAAGGGATTTGGGAGTAGTAATAGATAACAAGCTAAAGATGGGTGCACAATGCAGGGCAGCGGCTTCAAAGGCTAATAAGATACTAGCATGTATTAAAAGAGGTATTGATTCAAGGGAGGAAAGCATAATTCTGTCATTATATAAAGCCCTGGTAAGACCTCACCTTGAGTTTGGAGTGCAGTTCTGGGGACCAATTGCTAAAAAAGATATTGCAGAACTAGAAAAAGTTCAGAGAAGGGCCACAAAGCTAATAAGGGGATTGGAGAAATTAACCTATGAGGAGAGGCTAGCCAAACTGGGTCTGTTTTCTTTAGAAAAAAGGCGCTTGAGAGGTGACATGATTACTTTATATAAATATATTCAAGGCCCATATACAGAGATGGCAGAAGCTCTGTTTATTCCAAGAAAATTGTTTCTGACAAGAGGTCATAATTTAAGGTTGGAGGAAAGGAGATTTAATCTCCTGCAACGGAAACGTTTTTTCACTGTGAGAGCAATAAAATTGTGGAACTCATTACCAAAGGAGGTAGTGAATGCCAATACCATAGATACATTTAAAAATAGTCTGGATAAGTTTCTGTATACTAACAAAATTCATGGATATGATTGCTAGTATTAAATGGGTCACATTTTAATGGGGTTATTTAAGCTTAACTGGAGCTTTTTGTAAGTATTTTAGATTTGTATAGGTTGAACTCGATGGACTTCAGTCTTTTTTTCAACCTTATCTACTATGTTACTATGTTACTATGTTAAATACCGGAGTTAGAAAAATCCCATTGAAAAGATAGGATACGCAATTTACGTGAGGGGATCTGCAATATGGAAAAGTCGCGGCTGAAAAGTGAGCGTTAGACCCTATTTTGAGTGACTCCAAATACCGGAGGTAGCCTAAAACCAGCGTTAGGAGCCTCTAACGCTGGTTTTCACGGCTAACGCCAAACTCCAAATCTAGGCCTTAGATTTTATGTGGAATAAGAACAAGACAATTATATGACTATTATCTTCTAAAATATAAAATGTATTTAACACTTAATCAGAATTAAATGAGTAAAGGGATGTTCAAAAATATGAAAAGAGAACAAAGAAAAATGATAATAGATGTAAATTAGAAAGTTGCTTGAAATCACATGCTCTATCTAAATACCAAAAATAATATTTTTGGGTTTCATATCCCTTTAAGGTGAGCAGAGATGCATTTAAACATCTGCAACCGATTCAAAGGATCATTTTTTCATGTAGCCATTTCAAAAAGGTGATATTTATTATACTTATATTAGTGGGAAACATATTACTTATAAACAATAGCATTTTGTACAGTGCTCACAGAGCTGTAATACATTTGAAGTATACTATAGTAATGAAAAATACTACAGCAGAGATGCATACGGCTGGTAAGGGCTCGGGCAAAGTTGATTATTGATGCAGGACATCTGAGAATAATTTGTACTATAAGGGCAATGTGTGTGACATCTTGAAATATTATACTATAATGAAATGGTTGTATGTTTTTCTAACACACAGACCTAGGTTCCAATCTTCTTCTAATAATGAGCTGATATAAGTGCAGTAAAAGTCATCAACAAGTTAGAAAAATATTAATAAAAAAATCTATCTACTTAGGGCTACATTTCAAGTGGAGCACTAATTTATTGTGTAAACAGTAAACAGGCTAATTTGCCTGTTTACGGGCACTCGATAAATAAATATAGCGAAAGCGATATTTTGCTCTCCACTTGTAATCTGGCCCTTAAAGGGACAGTTTACTCAAAAATGTTCTCCCCTTTAATTTGTTCCCAATGATCCACTTTACCTGCTGGAGTGTATTAAATTGTTTACAAGTAGATCCTTTACCCTTATATTGGCATTTGAAATAGTTGATTTAGCCTGTGGTATCTCCACCTATTCTGAAAGTTTGTGGCCGCAGGTACCAGCTATAGATAAGCTTTGTAAACACAGCCAGCAGAAGAAATTACACTCCCAGTGTGATAAAGCAGAGATAAGGTAATAAAATGTTGATTTTCCATTGTTCTCTCCAAGTACTGGTGATTGTTTAATGGACAGATATAAGATAAAGAAACAGGTATATGTGCACAATGTGATACAGTAATGAGATCTGATTATACTTACAAGCTCAACCCATTTTATTAGGTTGCGGCTTCAAAACACAAAATGAGAGCTTTAATATTCACAAATAAACCTTAAAAAGCTAATTTTCATAAATTTTTTACTCAGCAGTTGGTAAAAAAAGCAATTGTAAACACATTAAGGGAAAACTATTTTACAGTATACTGTCCCTTTAAGGTTTTGTTCTCACTCATCACAATAATTATTCATAGGATCCTCTAACAACAACTAACAGTGCCTGTCCGTGCTGTAACCCCACCCCTAGCTGCACAGACCCTCACCCAACAGAGAGTTGATGGGACTCATAAATCTCACAATATCATTTAGGAGGGGATTTTGATATCTGTAATCAGGAGATTTATAATCCCCCGGTTTCAGATAGTAAGTGTTTAATGGTATGACTGTGATAGCTCTAAACCAAAACAATCAATTGGCCCATCAACTGGATTGGAATGGAATATAAGACATTAATGTTCATTCAGAGGTTTAACGTGTATTTAGGAATGTTGCACTATTATTTTTTATTACACTTTTTAGTATTATTTATTGATTTGTTTACATATTCAGAATAACATTATGTTTACGCTGCAAGCTTAAAGGGACATGAAACCCACATTTTTATTTCATGATTTAGGTAGAACATACAATTTTTAACAGTTTTCGAGTTTACTTCTATTATAAAATTTGCTTCATTCTCTTGGTATCATTTGTTGAAGGGGCAGCAATGTACTACTGGTTTCTAACTAAACACATGGGTGAGCCAATGACAATCGGTATATATATATGCAGCCACCAATCAGCAGCTAGAACCTAGGTTCTTTGCTGCACCTGAGCTTTTCCTAGATAAAAGGTTAACAAGAGAAGGAAGCAAATTAAACAATACAAGTAAATTGGACAGTTGTTTAAAATTGTATGCTCATGAATGTTTGATTATGACTTTACTGTCCCTTTAACAAAATAATTTGTTATATGCTTTTTTATATCTTAAAAGCAGGAGCAAGAAACAAGTTATACCATCCTAAGGGCAAGAAATACCAACGTGACAATCAATGGCCTTAAACCGGACACCACGTATATTTTCCAAATTCGTGCTCGAACAGCTGCTGGATATGGACCAAATAGTCGCAAGTTTGAGTTTGAAACCAGTCCGGATTGTACGTACTTATTGCAATTCAGTATTAAATATATTTGGTTTTGTCACATAATGTTTCATGACGACATTTGCTCTAATAAATTCAAAAGCAAACACCTTGTTTAGGGATTGCATAGGGATGGCTAATAGTTTTGCATGTTTGTTACAAAGAATTAATGTTGGCACAATTTTCCATTCTAAACAAACACTGAATGTTTAACATTTCTTTTTCCCTTTACTGTAATTTCACTTTTTTCTTTTATCGAATGTGACATTCAATATGAAGTACATTTAAATACTGAATGCAACTTTCAGATATTTATATAATCAATAATTTAGTGCTGATTTGCATAAATTTCAATGCAAACAACTTCAATAACTTCACTGACTTCAGTTTTCAAGTACAATATTCACGAGTTAACAGTTTTATAAAAACGTTCAAATATCAGAATAGTAATATTCGACCTTCACTAGCAGTGGCATCCTTTGTTTTTTTATATTCAAACAACTCTTATTGGTTAGGATTCACACAGTCATTTTCCTCTATTATTCTAATGTACTGTTACCTTGTGAGAAGAGGACATGCGTGCTCTAATGTAAATAAAAAAAAATCTACATTTGTATCTATGTTTGTTTTTTATGACAGTAGCAGGGGTCAAGTCAGGCGGGAGTTCCTGCACTATGTTTGCAGGAGGAACTAAGTTCCCTCTGGACAGAGAACATAAATGCTTAAACACTGATGCTGCTGGTGGAAGGAGCTAGAGCACAGTCTGGTTAGAGGGATAGTGAGATCCTCTAGTAATGGGCTGTAACACTTCCTACAATATACTAAATGCAAGCCTGTCAGCGGTCCTGCTGTGTGATCACCCCGCAATGTGTTTAACACATGGTGCTTACATTTTTGTGTGGCTTGCCCTGGGGTTATTTAGCTCCCCTCAGCAGAAATAGGACTATTGCACCTTAAGTGGGTGAGACTCTGTGACAGAGGAGGATTCTCAGGCAACCATTCAACCCTTCATTGGATTTAATTTAACCAAATTGTATAGATTATATGTGAGGGGCGGTGGAAGTCTTGGTGAGTTCCCACACTTTTTTTGGTAGGACTTTGTAGGACTTGACCCCTGGACAGTAGGCATGCTCACCCTACAGCATGATGTCATTGGTGATATCACACATATGTAACTGAGCACGTTTCTGTGTTTTGCCAATCAGACTGAGAGAGCACATTATTATAGATCACTCTTCTTTTAACCCCTTAAGGACTTGCACTTCTAAGGGTGTAAAATCTCAGGGCAACAGCATCAATTCCATGCTATTTCTGCATTATTATGTTCTCAGATTAATGCTAACATTAAGAATATACAAAAACATAACATTTTATTAATACATTAAATTACCTCAAGAAAGTGCAATGCAGCGTCTCGCCTATATTCATTTTTATAATTACTTTGCATAAGTATGATTTTCATGTGTGGATTAAAGCAAGATGTATTAAAGGAAATATAATTTCATATCTCTAAAATAATGCAAGATTTATATTCTACATTGCAAATTGCTGTAATTAGCACAACTATTTAGCCATTTTATGGACTCTCTGGTCATCATTTTGTTTAGCAATGCAGACACAGTGAGATGTCTTTTATTGCAGCATCTAACATGTGTCACTTCTTTTTTTTTTCTTTTTTTACAGCTTTTTCAATTTCCAGCGAGAATAGCCAAGTTGTGATGATTGGCATTTCAGCAGCAGTTGCTATTATCCTGCTCACTGTTGTTGTGTACGTCCTGATTGGGAGGTTAGTTCAATGTCTGCTTAATGTATCACTCCGTAACTTTCCCACCGGTCTCTTTGGCTAGATAAGTAGTGTTCATGGCACAAATAGCTTTGCATTGCAACACCTAGATGATCAACTAATCACTTTTAAAGGGGCATTTTACAGTAAAAATGTTTTCTACTTTAATCTCATTGTTACATATAGCTCCTTTATCTTTATTAATCATTTGAAATAGCTGTTTTGCCTTTTTAAACTGCAACCTATAAATAAAAACACCAGTACTGCAGTATTGGCTAGAGAAAAGCTACACAAATAAGTGGCAACATCAGAAATCAATTTCCAAATGAGGGGTGGAGAAGAGAGACATAGTACATTTAGATCATTAATTATTAATTACATCAAATTTTAGCTGCCAACATTTAATTTTATTTCATATTCATTTTCAAATTGTTTTTTCAAAATATTTCATACTAGTAACTAGTGACATTATTAACAAACCTGACTACATGACGTATTTACTGTTTAAAGGAATATTAAATACATTATTTTACTTTGTTACATATATATGTATTTTAGTTTTTATTTTATTAACACTCTTGCACTCCCTAAAACAGTGTTCCTGTCCACCAATACAACTGCAGAAATTATCCATCTGTGGTGATATTTTGTGCACAAGCATGCATATCCTTTTTGTAACCATACCAAATTAAAAAAAAAGTTTTTTTTCATTCAGTGCTATACTCTTAACATGTTTAAATTGCTGCTCTTTATTACACTTTATAGATGTTTCTAAAAAATTAAAGTCCCTTTTTGTGCTGTGCTTGTAAAACAGCAGTCGATGACCCCAAAATAAATCATAAGGCTTGCTATTATGGAACACTCAATCAAAATTAAACTTTCATTATTTAGATAGAGCATGCCATTTTAAACAACTTTCCAATTTACTTCCATTAACTAAATGTGCACAGTCTTGATATATTTTAACATTTTGAGTAATCAGCTCCTACTGAGCATGTGCAAGAATAAGTGTGTATGCATTTGTGAATGGCTGATGGCTGTCCATGGTACGTGTATGCATTTGTGATTGGCTGATGGCTGTCACATGGTACAGGGGGAATGGAAAAAGACATAACTTTTAAAATTGTCAGAAAAAAAATCTATTACTCATTTGAAGTTCAGACTAAGTGCTATTGCATTGTCTTGTTATCTTGCATTTGTTGATTATGCAAATATACTGTGTTGACTGGTCCTTTAAGGTTATTCCTTATTAAAAGACACAGTTGCACCTTAAAGGCATATGAAACCCAAAGATATATATATATATATATATAAACAGGCAAAGTGCACTCCAGATCCTGAGTAAGCAACAGCTTCGGGTGCTAACAACAATGAATATAGCAGAAAACAAGAAGCACTCCAGAAGTCTTTCCAATTTTATCACCTTTAATAGTGAACGTTTTCGGGCAACAAACAGCCCGTCCTCAAACTTACAAGGTTACCAAACACTTACCACCCAGCTGTGTTATAGACCGCCACCAAAGAAAAGTGCACCACGCTCTCCGCGGTAGACGCACCGCCCCTAACGAGTGACGTCATCGCCCGCGGCAACGTGTGGGAACTGAAAAGGACAAAGACAACGGACAAATTATGCAAGCATATACTAAGCCCTAATTCTAAGCAACAAGCCTATACTATAAATATACAGAATCAATACAATGGACCATTGCAGTAAAGACTGGGAAATTAAACATATCACAAAAAGTAATACGGTTGTCATAGTAACCAGTAAACGGTAACCCGGTTGTCATAGTAACCAGTAAACAATTGAAGCTAGATAAGCAAGTCATACATTACATAAATAGAACAAAAGTTACTGCATAGACGACTATGGGACTCCACAAAACAATGTATCATCCAAAGAATAGATTAAATTAGATGAAAAACTGAAGTAAAATAAACTTAGTAAATATTTTGTAAAGTGGAGTCACATACCCGGATAGACAGAAAAGAATTTGCTGAACAAGCTAATTTAATTGGAATGAACCATGTCTCTCACAAATTAATGGACAATAATATGAATGATCGTGGACTCCCCCTGGATTCATTTTTCGACAGTAGACCAGGGTCACAGGAACACCTGCCAATCTAGCTGTGTATTCAGCCCATAGGGCACAAGAGTATTCAATTCGAATGTCCATTTAGCTTCTCTTTGAAGAAGTAGTCGATTCCTATCACCTCCTCTGGGCAACAGTGGTACATGATCTATAATCGTATATTTAAGGTCCATGACACTATGCTTATGTTCCAAAAAGTGTCTGGCCACTGGTTGCTCTGAAGTGCCTTTATTTAGTGCCGTCTTGATAGCAGATCGATGATTTGCCATACGTGTATGCAAATCATCACAGGTCTTTCCTACGTAATAAAGCCCGCAAATACAATGTAAAAGATACACTATATACGTGGTAGTACACGTCAGGCGGAATTTATGCTTATAAATTTTACGTTTGTGTGGATGGGTGAAACTTAGTCCAGTGATTAACCCCCCACATGTTGTGCAGCCAAGACATCGGAAAACCCCTGGTTTTTTAATGTCTAACCATGTTGAGGATTTGTAACTTTGTATGGGGTCAGTTTTAATTAGCAAGTCCCATAAAGACCTAGATCTCTTAAAACCCACTCTTGGGGGATCAGCTTTATGCAAGGGTAACGATCTATCCGTATTGATAATCTCCCAATGCTTGTTGAGTATGTCCTTTAAGGGGCCTTTATCTCCTGTGAAGGTTGTCATGAATGTCATCCTTTTCTCCACCTTTTTGGGTACATAAGTACTGGCCTGACAGACCTGAGCCCGCTGTTCCTTAAGTAGTTTATCCGGATAGCTCCTCACTTCAAATCCTTGCACCATCTCAGTGAGTTGTTCTTCTCTTTTATCAATTTCAGAATTATTTCTCACCACTCTAAGCAATTGTGATTTAGGCAATGCTTTCTTCAATGTGGGAGGATGGCAACTTGTGTAATGCAATAAGGAGTTTCTATCAGTCTCCTTTCTATACAGGGATGAATGAATCCTATCATTGCTGGTGTATAGCCTCACATCCAAGAAGTCGATTTGTCTTTTGCTCTTTGTCATTTTAAATTTCAGAGCCAAATTCGCCCCATTAAGCTCCTGAAACCACTCTTCCAGGCTGGCCGACGTTCCAGACCAGATCAGAAACAGGTCATCTATATATCGCTTAAAAAAGCGAATATTTTTGACCTTAAATAATTCTGTCCCAAATTCCTCAAAGTGGGCCATGAACAAATTGGCGAACGATGGGGCCATATTGGACCCCATCGCTGTCCCCTTCAACTGTAAATAGAAGGATTGTTCAAAACGGAAATAATTGGTAGTTAAACAAAATTCCAATAATTGTATAATTATCTCAGGAGGTGGTCCAATGTATGGGTATCTGCAAAGATGGAATAGAACAGCAAGTAACCCCTCATCGTGAGGGATTACAGTATATAGACTAGTCACATCCAGTGTGACTAGCCATGTATCATCATCTATATCTCCCAATTGTTTGAGCATCTCCAGTAATGCCATTGAATCCCTCAAGTATGATGGTGTATGGTATACCAGTGGTTGCAGGAATCTATCCACTAAGGTGGCAATGGGCTGCTGAATGGACCCTATTGAGGATACAATGGGCCTTCCGGGAGGTGGGCATTGGGAGATTATCAATACGGATAGATCGTTACCCTTGCATAAAGCTGATCCCCCAAGAGTGGGTTTTAAGAGATCTAGGTCTTTACGGGACTTGCTAATTAAAACTGACCCCATACAAAGTTACAAATCCTCAACATGGTTAGAAATTAAAAAACCAGGGGTTTTCCGATATCTTGGCTGCACAACATGTGGGGGGTTAATCACTGGACTAAGTTTCACCCATCCACACAAACGTAAAATTTATAAGCATAAATTCCGCCTGACGTGTACTACCACGTATATAGTGTATCTTTTACACTGTATTTGGGGGCTTTATTACGTAGGAAAGACCTGTGATGATTTGCGTACACGTATGGCAAATCATCGATCTGCTATCAAGACGGCACTAAATAAAGGCACTTCAGAGCAACCAGTGGCCAGACACTTTTTGGAACATAAGCATAGTGTCATGGACCGTAAATATACGATTATAGATCATGTACCACTGTTGCCCAGAGGAGGTGATAGGAATCGACTACTTCTTCAAAGAGAAGCTAAATGGACATTCGAATTGAATACTCTTGTGCCCTATGGGCTGAATACACAGCTAGATTGGCAGGTGTTCCTGTGACCCTGGTCTACTGTCGAAAAATGAATCCAGGGGGAGTCCACGATCATTCATATTATTGTCCATTAATTTGTGAGAGACATGGTTCATTCCAATTAAATTAGCTTGTTCAGCAAATTCTTTTCTGTCTATCCGGGTATGTGACTCCACTTTACAAAATATTTACTAAGTTTATTTTACTTCAGTTTTTCATCTAATTTAATCTATTCTTTGGATGATACATTGTTTTGTGGAGTCCCATAGTCGTCTATGCAGTAACTTTTGTTCTATTTATGTAATGTATGACTTGCTTATCTAGCGTCAATTGTTTACTGGTTACTATGACAACCGGGTTACCGTTTACTGGTTACTATGACAACCGTATTACTTTTTGTGATATGTTTAATTTCCCAGTCTTTACTGCAATGGTCCATTGTATTGATTCTGTATATTTATAGTATAGGCTTGTTGCTTAGAATTAGGGCTTAGTATATGCCTGCATAATTTGTCCGTTGTCTTTGTCCTTTTCAGTTCCCACACGTTGCCGCGGGCGATGACGTCACTCGTTAGGGGTGGCGCGTCTACCGCGGAGAGCGTGGTGCACTTTTCTTTGGTGGCGGTCTATAACACAGCTGGGTGGTAAGTGTTTGGTAACCTTGTAAGTTTGAGGACGGGCTGTTTGTTGCCCGAAAACGTTCACTATTAAAGGTGATAAAATTGGAAAGACTTCTGGAGTGCTTCTTGTTTTCTGCTATATATATATATATATATATGTGTGTGTGTGTGTGTATATGTATATATAGGTATATAGGTGTGTATATATGTATGTGTGTATATTGATATATACATACACAACATAAACTACTTTATTTTTTTACACTACTGAGACAGGTTATGGGAAAATAAACTTTTAATGACCAATCTTAAGAGCTACTCTATTGATAGCATAAATACACTAGTTTATTGTAGGACTAGTCAAAGAAAACTGTAAAAAAAAAGAAAAAAAGAAAAACCAAATAGTGATATTGATTCCTATTTGCATTATTGTAATTGCTACCAGCAATTATCTATTCTGGTTTAATATTTTTCTTTGATTGTAAAACAAGCCTGTTTGCAAATACTTCTGTTTTTTCCAGATATAATTCACACCTTATTAAATGAGATTACCTGTGATTTAACCTGTACACGCCTGATTTAGTTTACCGTCTAATGCAATGTTATTTCGATTAAAGCCAGGTGTGGTATCTCAGACACTTCTGCGAAGCCAGGGTTGCGTGCACTGATTATGTGCAAACTGCTCTTGCAAGTGGTTTGCAACAGCTAAAGGATTATATTTCATAACCACATGTAGTCAACATTTCCCTTGTGTTTTTATTAAATTGCTCAAGATCTCATATCCCTTATTTGTAGAACTAAACACACATGTGTTTCTCTACAGATTAATGTAGCATTTTAAATGTTAAGGTCATTGGTATTTGATCTTCTAACTTACTAAATCTCTTATTGTTATTATTTCTATTGTATTACTAAACTCTCTTTTACTGTTCTTGTACAGTATTCCTCAGAGAGTTTATTTTATTAAAGTATATAAACATCTAAAAAAAATATTTTGTCATAAATATTAAAAATAATTAGCACTTTTTAAAATGCATTGGAAGAACAAGTAATGTCACTGTCACAACCAGTTCTTTTATTACGATAATATTCCTGGTGTAGAGTATGTCTCATGATTTCAATGTATATGCAAGTTGATATGGTTGGTAATGGGAGAATATCTGGTTGCAATTTAGAGTGTGATAGTGAGGTATATGCACCTATGCAACTACAGAGCCCACATCACAATATACATTAGATAGATAGATAGATAATAGATAGATATATAGTTAGATAGATAGATATATAGATAGATATAATAAGCAGTAGTTTTTGTTTAAAGAAAAACAACTATATTTTGAAAGATTTTAGCTAGGTGGGCATGCCAAAACTGTGTCTATGTAGTTAATGTTATCTATATGAAACACATGAACTAATGCCCTCTAGTGGTCACAATGCATTCAGATTAGAGGCAGTCTTCAAGGTCTAATAAATTAACATATGAACCTCCTAGAATTAGCTTTCAACTAAGAATACGAAGAGAAAAAGCAAAATTGGTGATAAAAGTAAATTGGAAAGTTGTTTAAAATTACATTCCCTATTTAAATCATGAACGTTTTTTTGGACTTGACCGTCCCTTTAAGGCAATAGATGGAATTGCAAAATGCCTTTACTTGACTGGAGATTTAGGGGTAGATTTAACAAGCAGCAGATGCTGCAATCTACCCCTGTAGTTTCCAGATCGCTGGAAACAGGAGTTAAGAAGCAGCAGTCATAAGACCGCTGCTCCTTAACTCGTCCGCCACCTCTGAGGCGGATACGATCGGGTTGATTTACACCCCCTGCTAATGGCCGATTGGCAGCGAATGCGCAGGGGGCAGCATTGCACAAGCATTTCATTAGAAATGCTTGTGTAATGATAAATGCTGACAGCGTATGCTGTCGGCATTTATCGATGTGCGGCGGACATGATCCTCTACAGCAAATCATGTCCACCTGCACAATGATAATTCGGCCCCTAAGCCACTTTCCGGAAAAAAAATGGACTATAGACATTTGCCTAGTACACATCTGTATATGACCTTTAATGGCGATATGTCATTATATGGTTTATAGGTTTTTGTAGGACAATGAATGGTATTTTACTAAACCCAAGGGGGACTTATCAATATGTTTCACTCAAATATATCACATGAATATCAAAAACAAGATACTTACTTCACAATGTAGGTCAAGTTACCTTATTCAAAAAGCAGATAATCATGTAAATTGCAAAACGGGTACAAAATAAAGAATCCCTCCAGATTTATTAGGTGAAAATGATTCTACCTGCAGCTAAACATATTTTCTGCTTTAACAAATGCTGCTGTGTTTTTGGCAAGTTTCTAAAGGTGAATGATTCTGCCACCCTTGTGAATCATTGCAAAATTATATTCATTACTTGTAAATGAGCAAATTCAACTCTGCTTCCTCACTGTATCAATGAACAAATGGTTTTTCTTTCTAATAACAGTGCTTTGTGTTTGTATAAATGATGTTTGATTGTGTAATTATTACAGTACTGTGTTATGTTCATTATGATCTTCATTTGTTTGTCATATCCTGCTTTAAGTTACATCCTCACCTCAATGACTTAAAATGACTTTGCACTCAAACATCATCAAAAAAAAAAAAGAAAAGAAAATGTTTTTAAAAATGTATTATAGAGCTTTGTTTTTTGAAAAAAATGATGTTTCTGTGGCGAGTAAACCAATGTTTTATTTTCTGTAGGAATTATGTCAGTTTAAACAGTTTATTTACACAAACATATTTTAGCATGTTTAAAGGTACAGTAAAGTCAAAACTAAACTTTCATGATTCAGATAGGGCATGCAATTTTAAACAACTTTCCAATTTACTTTTATCATCAAATGTGCTTTGTTCCCTTAGTGGTATTTTTGAAAAGCTAAACCTAGCTAGGCTCAAACTGATTTCTAAACCGTTGAAAACCGCCTCCTAGCTCAGAGCATTTTGAAAGTTTTTCACAGTTAGACTGTGCTAGTTCACATGTGTCATATAGATAACATTGTGCTCACTCCTGTGAAGTTATTTAGGAGTCTTCACTGATTGACTACACTGCATGTCTGTCAAATAGATAAGGAGGCGATCTGCAAAGGCTTAGATACAAGGTAATCACAGAGGTAAAAAGTATATTAATATAACTGTGTTGGTTATGCAAAAAAGAGGAATGGGTAATAAAGGGATTATCTATCTTTTTAAATAAGAAAAGTTTTGGTGTAGACTGTCCCTTTAACTGATGCTCTTTAATTGACATGATAGAAAGCAAATTGAATAATATATATGCCCCTTTAAGTAAAAGCTGTTTATGTTTAAAGTGGAACTAAAACAGCAGTACTGCTAGTGCTTATTGGCTGATGAAGACTATCCCAACAGTTCTATTGGTGGACAAAAACATGCCCTTTTTAGTATGAAAAAATGACTGTAATGTCTCTTGAATTTATATTTCAGCATGCAAACATCTCTTGCAGAATTCTGCTTTTAACTTTCTGCAGTATACATAGTTAAATACATCATAGTTCATTTATAGTGTTATACTATCACATAAGTATATTTTCCACTTTATTGAGAATATTAACATTAGTATTTTCTTCTGTAGATTCTGTGGATACAATAAGGCAATGCAAAGTCCTGATGAAAAAAGACTTCATTTCGGAAATGGGCATTGTAAGTACTATGATTTATATTTCATTGTTAGCGCTGATCATGTGGGAACAATAGCTTCATATTTGTATTCCCATAGCTGCTGTTCCTCCCAGAACAAATGTGAACTAATGGGAGTGAAATGATTGGAAAATAAGACAAGTAATTTAACATACTGCAGTTTTGCCCAACATTTCCCTTGTTTCTTATGATAAAAATGCTTGGAGTCTATTTAGCAGAATTTCATTACTGCAAAAAATGATTTCAGAAATGTATCAAATTTACTAGGAGACTTACTATATTGAAAAAGTTTTCAGTTTTGTTTTTTAGCTGAAAAGCGTAATTTATTGTTCTTGAAATACTGTAATTATATTGTTAAACATTTTGAAAAAGAAAGTACATTCTCCTAGAACCTACTAGTACATGTAAGTTAACTATACATTTTCAACTATTTAATATTTCAACAGAAACCACACTTACATGAACTAATTAATGTAATGCAATGAAAATGAAAAAAAAAAGGCTTAAACAATAATTCACACCATAAAACATTAAAAAGTCAATGATAAATGGGGTCCTAAGAATAGTGAAATATCTGATATGCACCTTATCATTTGTTCCACCATCTGAATATTACTGTAGAACAAATGAAATTACTTGTTATATTTAAATTTTACATCTGAACATTTAATTTAAAAGTTGATTCCCATAGACTTACATAGACGTCTTTAAGACTCAACAGCTGAATAGAATTGGAATGCTGCAGTCAATGTACGAATTCTACATTCATTATAGGAAAAGATAACATTTTATTTGCAAAAACAAATTATCTGAAAATATTCCACATTTGTGTAGAACAAACATGTTCAGAAAACAATTGTTCTTGTCATAACTTTTGCATATTCATAGTTAATATGATAAGAATTTAATTTTTCACTGAACTGAAAACAAAAACAAGTGTCAAGTGAACATTTTATATTAATATTGGAAAGCATTTTTGTCCCTGTAATTTTTATTGTATGTGACAGCTTCATCTATTTATGTAAGTTTAATATTAAAGGGATATGAAACCCATTTTTTTTCTTTCATGAGTCAGATAGAGCATGCAACTTTTAATTTACTTCTATTATCAATTTTCTTCGTTCTCTTGGTATCTTTTTTTGACAAGCAGGCGTGTATGCCCATTTCTTGAGCACTATATGGCAGCTGTTTTGCAAGAATTTTACCCATTTGAAAGAGCAATAGATGGCAGCACTTTTTCTTGCCATAAAGTGCTCCAGATGCCGAACTAGTATGTCTTCAATAAAGAATTTCATGGCAATGATGGAAATTAGATTGGAAAGTAAATTGGAAACTTTTGTAAAATGGTATGCTCTGTCTGATTCACAAAATACATTTTTTGGGTTTCATATCCCTTTAATTAGTGTAATGCTGAGAAACATCTATGGAGTTACCTCCCTGCTTTGTGGCTCTAACATCCACCATTCTTCTGGTGAGTGTGTCGGTTGAAATTTTTCCCATTTGGACAAAAAAGAACTTGTGGGGTGGGGCACTGATGTTGGTCTAATCATGTCTTCATGGACCTTTCTTTGTGCACAGGGGCTCTGAACTCAATGATTAGTAGGGGTGGTTATATACAATATATATCTACTGTATAGGATGCACTACATCAGAGTCAAAGGAGGGGGGTTCCCAAAAATGATTATCATATTAAGCACAAACAAACTCTGTAGTCTCCTATTTTCTGAAGTTATTACTGTGACATTTCTGGGATAGTGGTCTGAAGATGGAGAAACATTATTCATGAAACATAACGGAAATAAAAACTGAAAATAAGGAAAGTACTTAATTTTTTTGTGATTGAATATTTCCACTCTTGTTTTGTTTTTTGCCTCAGTAGACCAATCATGACTACACTCTTGATGGATCTGCTCTATTAACTTACATGTCAGAAGCATGAGGAGGGGTGTGCGGTATAGATATGTGGGTGTCAGATGATCTCATACACCAACACAATAATTAGCACAGTGATGAGTGCAAAGAAGCATCAGTGAAATATCAGTTTCTTACAGTTTACAGACTTATAGTTTGGAGAACATTACTAAGGATTAGACCAGACATAATACTAACCCTTACATCGTGCATTATATCTTTTTTACTTTTATGATTATAACATATGCACAAACATTCATATATTTGCGTGCTATATGAACGTATCTGTATATGTTTAAATGTATTTGATTAGCATGTTTAAATGGCACCAAACTCAGAATATAAACATGTTGAAGTAAAGCCTTTTATACTTTAACTGCAATTAACATGACTGTATTAATTTTGTACATCCTACAAATCTTTACTGGGGGCCAGATTCTATAAAGTTCACTTTTTTTAAATTCTGTAAGAAATCTATTTAAGCCCCTGTCCTAACTCTATAAAGGCATTTTTTACTTTGCGATCAGTGTGTCTTGCAAAGAGATGTTCCCTCCTTTTAAAGGGACACTTAAGTCAAAATTAAACTTTAATGATTCAGATAGAGTATGCAATTTTAAACAATTTTTCAATTTACTTCCATTAACAAAATGTACACAGTTTTTTTTATATTTTACACTACTGAGCATGTGCAAGAATTCATAGAAAAATGTATTTGCATTTGTTATTGGCTGATATCTGTCACATGATACAAGAGGTGTGGAAATAGACATAACTTGGAAATTTGTAAAAAAAAAATCTACTGTATTTCTGGTCCTTTAAAGGGACAGTCTACACCAGAATTGTTGTTGTTTAAAAAGATAGATAATCCCTTTATTACCCATTCCCCAGTTTTGCATAATCAACAAAGTTATATTAATACACTTTAAAATAAAAATACAGAGTCAAAAGCATTCAAAATCATAATGAACGTGTTCTGCAAAAATCACGTTTTCTGAAAAAAATTATATTGGTATTGAATTAGTGCGGTAACAAAATGATTTAAGGTGCACATTAGAAATAGAAATAAAGCTGCATATACAAAGCGCTATGTAATCTATAATACAAATTCAAAACATATTGCTGTCCTTATTGTAAAATGAGTTTCTCCACCTCTGCTAGTGTGCTGAACAGGGATGTTTCATGGGTGTAGCTGAAATGTGTCTGGCGTATTCTTTAGATATTTCCCCCCCCCCCCAGCAGAATTTACTGTTTTTTCTTGCAAGCTAAAAGGTGGTGAGATTGTGTCAAAATAGGCAAAAACTATTACCGTAATAGAAAAGCACATGTATACAACAATAGAGGTGACTGTAAGATACTATACAAAGAAGGGTAATCTGATTGGTATTGACTGCAGGATTTATTGATACAGTTTGCCCCCTTCTACCTGATAACTTTGCTTTGCCCAGAATTCCCTGAGAGCAGCCCCTATGAGTGTTGATGAGGAAAGCCACGTCTGGCCCAGCAAAGTTTTTAGAATCGGGCCCTGGCTGAGAGGCACTTCCATCAAATGCTTATTGGCTAACAATTAATTCCTTTTATTGCTCATTTGTTGAAAGGTATTTCCTGTAAACGGCCATTGAGCATTAGTCGAAATAGCTATCAGCTTATGACCATTAGTAGGAAATGCACGACTGATACTGGTATATTAGTTTACATTTATATTTAAAGGGACATTAAACAATTCTTTGTTTTTGTGTAAAAATTTGGATTTGGTTACTATAGAGGACAAAAAATAAATTCTGTAACCTAAGTTTTCAAAATGCTGCAAATTGCCAAAATGTTCTGTTTGATTTGCAGCATCTAGCAGGCTACGCAGTTTGCTTTTTGGCCACTAGGGAGTGTGGGACAAACACAATTTTACTCAAAAGCAACAGATGTTTAATGTCCTTATAAATAGCTTTATTTAAAAAAAAATGTCAACATGTTTATGTGTTGTTACATTGTATAGATTGGAGAAGCATTGTGTCCCTTTAACTGGATTAAAGATAATGAACTGGCATACCTAAAGATTTTCATAATTTACTTTTAACTTGTGCAGTTGATGCTATAAGAACAAAAAAACTGTAAACATAGCAAGTCTTGGGGGCCCCTATACAGAAATGTAGCACTAAGAAAAGTTATAGAGGGTTTGGATCTGTAAAATAACAGCTGTTCTAAACAACGCAACGCTTCATATTTACACCCAGTTAGTAACAGTGCAAACATACTGATATTATATTTAAAGTGGATTTTAAACAAATACATTCCATTACCATTGATGTATGTAACGCAGTGAAGCTTATTGGCTATAATAAGAAGTACATTTTGTGTGTTCTGTCTTATTCCCATGAACCTCCTTGGGCACTTATAATTTACATTCTTTCATCTCTGCTACTGTCATTCCCTTCTTATCGGAATGTTGATTTTAGACTTCTGCAAGAGCTGTCATTCACAGACCAACTACACTCTATTAAGTGCAGTTCTCTTTTTAACCTCTGCAGTCTGACTTCTGTTCTGCTTATTTTACTGAAACAGAAAGTAGCAACCGGTCTACACACAGTAAAGGTAATTTAAAGGCACATGAGTCCCAAATTTTAGTTTTATGATTCAGATAGAGCAGGTAGGTAGGCTTAGGAGCGTCTAGAGCACTGGTTATTAAACCTGTCCTCAGGCCTCCCCAACAGGCCAGAGTTTCAGAATTACCTTGGAGGACAGCAGATAAAATAACAATGTTTACTAATCAGCTAGCTATTTAAATTGTGCTCCAGTTTAGATATCCTCAAAATGTGGCCTGTTAGGGAGGCCTAAGACCAGGTTTGAAAACCAGTGGTCTAGAGCAATAAAGGTAGATTTGAGAAGAAGGCTTCTAACAATGTTATAGATTTGCAGGTACACTAGGGGGCAGCAGTGTTTGATACCATGTAGTTCCCCACATGCACACTTCCTATCTATTTTTTTCAGCAAACAATACAATGAGAAGAACGCACATTCAATAAAAAAACTGAAATGGAAACTTGTTTTTAATTGTGTTCTCTATCTGAATCCTGGAAGAAACATTTTGGGTTTCATCTTCCTATTGTTTCGCTTTCTCCATTATTTAATACATTAATTTAATGAATGTTAATGAAACAACCTTGCAATATGCATTGATTTAAAAATATCTTAGTTTTGTGTAACAAATTTCCTTGCCCCATGCTCCCAAGGGAGGCAAAATACTGCAGATTGGCTGGACCAGCTACATAGTGTATAGTGATTTCTTAGAGCAGTGCACAAGCTCATTTATAGCTTATCAAAATTGGCCACAATTATAAGATACAAATACCAACCAGGGATCAAGTAGTTTCTAGCAAAATGTGCAGAGTTTGATCACTAATAAAGTATATGTTTTCATTTCAGGACCAGTAAATGCAGTGAATTTGCATAATCTACAAATGCATGATAACAAGACAATGCAATAGCACTTAGGGGTAGATTTATCAAGCAGCGGATGCTGCAATCTACCCCCGAAGTTTCAGGTCCGTGGCGTCCGCCTGATACTTAAGTTAAGAAGCAGTGGTCGTAGGACCGCTGTTCCTTAACTCGTCCGCCACCTCTGAGGATATGATCGGGATGATTGACACCCCCTGCTATGAATGTGCAGGGGGTGGCATAGCACAAGCATTCCACTAGAAATGCTTGTGCAATGATAAATGCAGACAGCGTATGCTGTTGGCATTTAGTGATGTCGGGCGGACATTTGATAAATCTACCCTTTAGTCTCAACTTCAAATGATTAGTAGATTTTTTTTGTGACAAATTTCAAAGTTATGTCTATTTCCACTCCTCCTGTATAATGTGACAGCTATTAGCCAATCACAAATGCATATACATATATTCTGTGAATGATTGCACATGCTCAGCTGATGACTCAAAAAGTGTATATATATATAAAGACTGAGCATATTTTGTTAATGGAAGTAAAATGGAAAGTTGTTTAAAATCGCCTGGTCTATCTGAATCATGAAAGTTTAATTTTGACTTGAGTGTCCATTTAAGGCTGAGATATTCAATGCTTATGTAAAAATGACTTTAATGTCCCTTTGATACTCTGCTGAAAAACATGTCTATTGCATCTGACACTGTTGAGCACACTTGTCTTATATTACATTAGCATATTTGGTATTTATTATAAGACTCAACACTTATTCTTATATCCTCCCAGTGTACTTTCTGGGTTGTGCAACCAGCACTGCTGATTGGATCAGCGGTGGGTTCCACTCTGGACCAGCAGTGTTCTGTGGGTCCCAAGCATCCAAATTACAAGACTATCGACCCTACACTACTGTGTGTTAAACACACAGTAGTGTAGGTTCAATAGTCTTGTAATTTATCAGCTATTATGACCCTTTAATATATAATGTTAAAAAAAAACCATTAACCTAATTTATTATTTTTCTTTAAAATTAGATGCTACCTTTTTG
Source organism: Bombina bombina (assembly GCF_027579735.1). Lineage (NCBI taxonomy): Eukaryota > Metazoa > Chordata > Amphibia > Anura > Bombinatoridae > Bombina > Bombina bombina. Next base: position 178,726,225 of record NC_069501.1, read on the forward strand.
GACTCTTTAGACTTGAGATGCTGCATCCGTGTATTCAGTTTAAGACTTTTCTATTTTTTTATCCGTATATATTCGTTCTCTTCTGGTGCTCACAATGAAATCACCCACCATCTTTTATCAAGAAGCATGGGAGTTTGTTCACACTAATAACGTGAGACAAAAACAATTATTAAAAACATTTGAAAATTGCTTGGTGACCAAAGGATTGTACTGCGCAGCAGTTGACCAACTCCACTGTAGATAAACCTTAAAATAAATATTCAATACCTGTGTGCAACATAGAACTCGTTGCCTCCGATTTGCTGGCATAGCTTCTCTAAAGTTTGTTTTGAAAAACTTCTGTTGTAAGGTGCATTAGGTCTATGAGGTCCCTTGAATAATGAATTAAAGGAAAAGTTCTATTGTCAGGTTTAAAGCTTGATTAGAGTGGCTCTTAACACTTCTGGATATGAAGTTCCGGTCTTGGGATTTTCAGGTTTGTCAACTTGTTTAAGTTTCTACTATAATGATAAAATATGCTTTAGCATCAGTTACTGAACCATACTAGACTACTATCACATTAGGTTCAAAATATTTTTTTATATGTATAAAATATAAATATATTTTGCTTTATATATATATTTTTACAAATAAATTATATTGAAATATTTATTAAAATTAAATTTCTGGTAAATAGCATCAGATTTATAGCTGAGATCCTTTCAGGTGGACTGTATTATACAGAGGTGCATTCCAATGGATCATAAATATTATACCACCACCACTCACGACATTAAATTGTTCATATGATCTTGCGCCCAACAGGATCTGCAAACCATGCATTCCTGTTATGCCATACTAACAGCCTAGTATTCTGATTTTTTTTCTTGCATTTGTGTGTTTTTGCTGTTAAGCAAAATGTTGTAGCCAATGTAATGAGGTAAATGACTTATATTATGCTGAACTAGATTTTGTGATCTCAATAAACAGTCATAAAACTTGGATAAATTGTGTCTCCAGCGAATATATAATTTATACCAGGAGGCTGATACATCTGGATGTGCAAAATGTTCTGTTAATTAACACTGCAGTGAAGTCAGAAGCACTCTGATTAGTAGGTTATGTCATTTGTTTCTGTAGTCTATTTTTGTGCTATTTTGTACTTTACATTGATTATTACTGCAAATGTTGTTAAGTCATTTATTAATTGACCTTAAAATCCAATATTTAACAGCTATCGTTTCTTCAAATAGGCTCTTCAATGTTTTTCAAGTGCCTGTAACCTTGTATTTTGAATGAATTTCTTTGAAATTTGTGAAAGAAGCAAGCAGTGATTGTTGAGATGTAAGGTTTAAAGTTGCTTGCTTTAATATATTTCAAGAATGATCAGTAGAAACAAGCAGCTCAAAAAATTAATGAAGACATGCTCAATAGAAACAGTTGGCAGCAGAGGTTTTTGGGAATTGTAGTCCCAGCTATTGGTCTGTATGGTTATGTTGTATGTAATCCAAAATATGCACACTAAATGTACATTAGAACAATTATAACAATAGATACTGTTGTCTACAGAGGCCATTTAAAGTTGTTTCATTTGTTTAATTTGTTTGTTGTTTTTATGTTATTCTTGTAGAGTGCCACTACTTATCAAACAAACTATAGGAAATGTGATTGTCAATTTACATGTGTGAATTTTACCTAATTGAAGTAATGGAAAAACTTGTAAATCAATTATTTATCTATTTGAGATGAGGCATTATGGGTAAACAGTGCATGTGTGTAGCATGTGCTATATATGTGCATTATCATGCAAAATTGATCATTATTATAATTTTTTTTCTAACTTTGTTTAACTATTGTAAAAAAATAACTTTTTTTTTTTAATTTAGCAAGGTTTTATTCTAGAATCAAGATTCATAGTATGGGATATTAATGCTCACAGAAAAAAATGGCAGCAACTTTTCCCATTTACTGTAAATCATACTTTTGCAAAATGGTGAGATTTCTAACTTTGGAACTATGGAGCCTCTTCATTCACACGAAATAGTAAGTTTTCACTGTGCAGAAAAGGTTTTACTTGCAGTATCCCTATCAGCAAATAAGCAATGGATTTTAAAACATTATATTGATTGTCTAAATATTAAGGATATATGTGTAAGGGTGTAGTTTCTTAAAAGTAATGGGTGCCACCATATTGGAACCTGAGTTTTCCCATTATCTACTGAGAACAATTAGATAAAGATATAAAACAGGCCATAAAAGAGAGTGTACAAGCAAGGGTGTGTTTAAGTCACTTAATAAAAGGGTTTCCACAATGCCTTGTTTGCACATTTCTTTTATTGCCAGTGTTATATCCATCCCTAACTGTCCTCAGCAGGGAGATAGATATGAGGAAAATCTAGGTTCCAACATGACGGCATCGGTTACTTTATAGAAATTCATTTTTAGAGTTAAATTATAGGAAAACAGGTCCAAAATAAATAATGAAAGTATATTGCAAAGTTTTACCACACATAAATAAATATTTTATATGACAATCTCAAACAGTTTTAATGCCCTTTTACATAATAAAAATAAGCCCTGTTAGTGGAAACTGAAGACTGGAGATGAGTAATACTAATATAAAATAGACTTTATAATGCAGAACAATAATTTTGGTGAAATAATCATTTGTAATATAGTCTGGTCACATATGTGGTCATTTATATTTAGTTATTATTATTTATATTATTATTACCATTTATTTGCAAATAGACACCAAATTTGAAAACTTAAGTTGTGAATAGATTCAAATAAAAACCAAGATGAATAAATATATGTTGCCTAAATGCACTAATTAACACTATGTATTGGTGAGTTTAACAAAGTTTATTTGAAAAAAAAAAAACAAAACTAAAAAACACAACCTTGTACTACTGTGTCCCCAATAGTATTACTTAAAATCCTATAAATCTCCTTCAAAGAATTAGAAATGTGTTTTACCTCCTTTGCGGCCCCTGTCTGAATAGCACTTCTTAGACTTTGTTAGCTTGGGGGCAAATCACACTGTTAAAATGAGAATAAAAATGATTATGTTTGCTCAGAATGAGCTGCAGAACAGAAGGGCTTAACACATGTGCATGTGTTTATTATCTGTTATTCATGACAGAACCCATTTACGACTTGCGCTGCCCCTAATTATTGGTGAGAAGAGATTATTGCCATTGTAGCCCTGCTTCCCCTCATCTCTGGGGGACCTCAAGGAGCCAATATTAAAAGAAATCAGCAGTGGAGTGTGTAAGCTTATTTTCTGCAGCATAAACTCTAATACTAATGGTACATCACTAGCATAATATCTGGCAAACTGGCTTTGTGACTCTTTATAGACCACAGATAATAATCATGTTCTACATTAAATTAGCCAAACACTTGTCATTTCTACATTTTATGTTACAGACTATTCTCTGGCTTATGCACTGTAACCACAGCTAGTATATATGAAACATAATCCCATTATGGCACAATGTAAAATTGATGAAATATGGAAGCATAATACAATTGGATGGATTTAACTATTTTAATAGAGGAGTCATTTGTCTTTCAGTTCACAACGGTGAATGAAAAAATAAAATAGAAATAGTTGGCAAAATATTAAAATACTCCTAACAAAGGTATTTGCCAATTATGGGTGGAACTGTAGAAAGAGAAAGAGATAAATGATATGGAATCTCAGAGCATTTCTCAAGCTACATTTAATGTGTTGGCTTTTCTTTGTCTGGAATATATGAAGTAAATGCATTTTAAATTTAAATATATAACATTAAAGGGATATAAAGCAAAAAAAATTTTTTTTGTGATTCAGACCGAGCATGGAAATGTAAAAATCTTTCTAAGTTTTATTATCAAGTTTGCTTTGTTCCCATGGTATTCTTTGTTGAAGAGATACCTAGGTAGGTGTTTAGAGCACTAAACTATGTGTTGTTTGCAATAACCACTTTATGCTGGTATAGATACCTAGTACAGATACTAGATGTAACCTATGTATGAGTACTCAAGTGATTACAAGTGAAGTGCTAATTTAATGTGCAGTTGTAAAGGGGTATATATTACAAGTGGCTAGTTAATGCTCGTGTTAGCACTTTGTGCTAAGTGAAATTAAACAGAGGTCAGACCTCTTTTTAATATATATTTATGTGTTAAAATGTGTATATACGCATATAAACACATAAATATATGTGTATATATTCATTAGCTGCGCTGTGCTAGGTTATTTGCCGTGTCTCACGGCATCAGAACGAGGCTCCCATTGGAGCCTATGGAAGCACACTCTCGTAAGTGCAATGCTTCCAGGCAATGCGAACGCATGGTCACGTTCGCATTGCACTTAACTTGTTATACCAGTGCACATTTGCGTGTGCTGGTATTACTGAGTGAAGGGCAACTATCACTTTTGTGAGAGCACAATTGTACTTCACAATCATTCCACATGCTCATCCCACATGCCTAAAATGGAAAAAATAGCCAGTGTCGTGTGCGTAACTTACATGCACCCATTTGTACATAAAACTCCATCAAGAAATATTGCTGTCAACTGTCTTCATCTTCAACATCAGGATTTATCTAAATATGTAAAGTTAAGCCAAAAATAAACATATAGAATCATCTCACGTTCCTCTAGTTATCTGTACCTGAGTTAGCCAATGCCGCATAGACTAATGGAATGGCATTTGGATAACAGTTAAAAAACAAAAATGGTGCTTGATTAAAATGAATTTCCTACTGATTTTTTAATATAGCTAGATAGAGATATAAAATATGCTTTTGACAGACTTACATTTCAGGCAATTAGTGCTGACTCTTAAATAACTCCATGGGCATGAGCACAATGTTATCTATATGGCACACATGAACTAACACCCTCTAGCTGTGAAAAACTGTCAAATGCATTCAGATATGAAGCAGCCTACAAGAGCTTAGAAATTAGCATATGATCCTACCTAGGTTTAGCTTTCAACTAAGAATACCAAGAGAACAAAGCAAATTTGATAATAAAAGTAAATTGGAAAGTTGTTTAAAATTACATGCCCTATCAGAATTATGAAAGTTTAATTTGGACTTTACAGTCCCTTTAAATATAATAAAAAAAAAAACAAACAACCAATTCTTACCTGACTGACTTTTAATTTATAGGAACACAGCATAATTGTTAAACCAAATAAAAATAAGTGCATAATGACAATATGAAGGTTTTTTTTTTCATATTATTATTGTAAATTTAAGTCATATGACATAATTCAATTATATTTAGAAAAGCTGAATAGACCATAATCCTTCCTTTCATGTTCTATAATTCACAGATATATTTAAAAATATTTTTATTTTTTATCCTCCATTTATTTCCATGATATATATTTTTTTCTTTAGCAAGGTAATAGAGTATAGCCCAGGCCTGTATAAATAATAAATACCAAAGGGTATGTTAATTGTTTTGTCATTGATGATCTTGATTGTAATGATATTTATTTTTGGCCTGCCCTATGTAATCCCAGCCACCTCTTTTTATGTTTTTTGAGAGAAAGAAAAAGTAATATAAATAGTAAGGTAATAGGCTCCACCTGACGTAACAACTCCCCTTGCAATTAGAAAAGCAATATATCATTACATGTCATAAGAAAACCAAGAACAGAACAGATATAATAGGTAAGATGTCCACATGATAAATTTGAATTTAATAATTCATTTGTAAAGTCAAATCATATCAAACTATTTTAAATCTTTGGTTTTCCAATCTAAGTTTGTAATTACAGGTTGTTGTGTGTCATGATCAATGTATCAGCTGTGTCAGTTTAAAACACTGAGCCTGTACAGTATGACATGAAAGCACACAGGGAAAAAAATATTCACCTGGGTTTATTGTAAAACACTTTCCCAAATGACCTAAATGTTTAGTTACTGCACAGTTAGTATCCCTGATTTGCTTTGATCAAATGATCAAACTGACTTGGTGCAATAGGATTCAGCATATGGTTTTAATTGCAACCATTTCCTTGCTGGATTAACCAAGATGTGTTTTAACATCTTGAAAGTTTATGTAGAGGTGAATAATTTTACAAGGCAAAACAGTGTCATTATATTCATGCATTTACACTTTTAAGCATTTTTGTCTTAAAAGGACAGTAAAGTCAAAATTAAACTTTCATGATTCAGATAGGGCATGCAATTTTAAACAACTTTCCAATTTACTTTTATAATCAAATTAGCTTTGTTGTCTTGGTATTTTTTGTTGAAATTAAACCTAGGAAGGCTCATATGCTAATGTTTATGCCATTGATGGCCACTTCTTATCTCAGTGCATTTTTACAGTTTTCACAGTTAGACAGTGCTAGTTCATGTGTGTCATATAGATAGCATTGCTCTCACTCCATTGGAGTTATTTATGAGTCAGCACTGATTGGATAAAATGCAAGTCTGTCAAAAGAACTGAAATAAGGGGGCAGTCTGCAGAGGCTTAGATACAAGGTAATCACAGAGGTAAAAAGTGTATTAATATAACTGTGTTGGTTATGCAAAACTGGGGAATGGGTAATAAGGGGATTGTCTATTTTTTTTAAACAATACACATTTTCAAGTACACTGTCCCTTTAACTGCACAAATGATATGTTTTGATTTTTTTAGCAGACAAATCATTTTTTTGGAGATAACATTGACTTATATAAATGTTTTTTGTTGCGGCTTCTTTTCAGAAGAAACAGCTACAAAAAAAGAATTGTTAACAAAATTAACTTACTTATATCATGCAAATAAATTGGGAAATCAATTAATTATGTCCTAGGCCCCTCACTGTTATATTATCTTTAAAGCTGTAAAATGCATGCAATGAATGTGATAAATTCTGAAACTATATAATTTTGCACACTGCAAATAAAAAATGTCTCCAAAAACAATAAGGGCTAGATTACAAGTGGTGCGCTAACTGTTGGGCTCAAGCAATATCGTCTTTTTTGTGCACAATGGAAATTGCACACGTATTACAAGTTAAAAGTAAACACGATCGCGAGAGCACAATCGGATTTTACGATCGTCAGGTTAGCGTGACTAAAACTATCACATAAAGGGTAGTGTGTTAAAAAAAATGTGCACTGAACACAACATAAATACATTCTAAATTACAGTTACACTCATAAGCACTATCTAATAAAAATATATTCATCTAAATATTTTTTTTTAAAAATGATAAGGGTTAAAAGCTATATGGTATATGACAAGGTGTTTGACTGCAAAGGGCTATATTGTTTATATACATGCCTAAATATGTGTATTTATGTATATTTATGTATCTGTATATATGTATGTACATATTTATTTATGCCTGTATGTGTTTTAATGTATATTTACTGTACATATTTCATATTCCAATGTTCTACACTTACAGGATAGTGTCAAATTTATTATTTTTACATTAACATCATATATATATATATATATATATATAAACAGGCAAAGAAAGAGGTACGCTTGCTCACTGTGGAAATGCTGGAAATCATAAATTTATTAGAAGACCAAACAGGTACAGGTATGCAGGGTCACAGTTAGGAACGCCTGACGCGTTTCGCGCATGCGTGGATGCGCTTCTTCGGAGGCTGATGGAGTATAACAGTGTGAGCCTTTTAAACCAGATTTTCACCAATCCTGAGAGGACTGTGGTCTAAACCAATCAGTGTTGCTTCAATGAGTTGTAGCCTTTGTGTTGTTAACTCTTGTGTCTTCAATTTATTACAGAGGCTAATATTGTTAACTCTGCGGTAACACTGATTGGTGCACATCAATAAATGAAATAATAAAACATTAATATAATGTAACAGATATTAGGGATAAGGATTACTGAAAAAACTGGCAAATAATTGAACATAGATAATTTTCATGGTAAATACATGAATAGATACATTGATAAATGGATAAAAAATGAGTAAAAAATGAATAAGTAAGAATATTGATAAATAGTGAAAAGGTCTAAAAATGTAAGAATAAGAATAAAAATAGAAATAGAAATAGGGATGGGAATGAGAGTAAAAGATAAAAATAAGAGTAAATATAAAAAATAAAAATAAAAAATACAAATAAAAATTGTAAATGAAACTAAAAATAGAAATATTCAATGAATAAGTGAATAGGTAAAAAGTAATTTCCTACCATCAGATTAGAAGATATAGCTCTAAGTGTCTATGCTGACTAATTAGATATAAGTGCACTTCATCTTGAAGGGGGAAATTAATTTTTGTTTTATCTATTTTATTACCCGCATGTATTATTCATGTTTTTTTTTAAAAAAAAGGCTAGGGAATTAGAAAATTCTTTACTAAGGAAGACTAGAATCTAGATTAGACAATGCATATGATGGTCAATCATGTGAAGAAGACTTATTGTCCAATTTATAGTTAAATAATGGATTACAAGGTCTAAAAGTATCATGAACTAAACAATGCTATGCTAATCTCTTTTATGTATATTAAATATATATAAATAAATATCTTAGCTTAGGTGTGTATATATATGTGTGTTGGTTATATATTGCTAGGGAGACCACTGAAAAGACAAATGAATAGAAGAGTCAGTTATATTGTTGTTATTGTTTATGTTTTGTGTATGTACTGGATGAGTTGAGTAAATAGAGTCGTATTAATTATGTGTATTCAATTGTATGAACTGGATGTTGGGGATGTGTCAAGTATATTATTAGTTCTAGTTTTCCAAAGGATTTTTAACTTCAATCATGTTTAGTTAGTTCTAAAGTGATTGGAATGTGTCCAAATAGAGTAGATTACACATATAGATCCACATCCAGTCTTCTGTTAATCCCATTGGGATATCTAGTATTTAATTTGACTATCCAGAAGACTTCTCTTTTTAAGAGTTTGGCAGTTCTGTCGCCCCCTCTGGCCTCTTTGACAATTCTTTCTATTCCTTGGAATGAGAAGTGGTCAGTACCTATTCCATGTTGGCGAAAGTGTTTGGCCACAGGGGTTCTAGCTTCTTTTTCAATGAGGGATAATAAGTGCTCCCTAATACGATCTTTTAACGGACGTGTAGTGATACCTATGTATTGCTGGAAGCAAAGTTGACATGTAATCAAGTATATTACATACTGCGAGGTGCAGTCTATCCTTTGCTTGATAGTGTAGGTTTCCTTAGTGTTACTAGAGGTAAAAGTGTGGGTTATGTTGGTAAACTCACAGCTTTTACAGGGTCTGTGACCACATTTAAAGGATCCAGGGCTAAGGCCCAGCCAATTGGTTTGTATTTGTGGTCTCTCTGAGAATTTTTTGTTTGTTAAGTCTCCTATTGATGGAGCTTTTTTAGCTACAAATTTAATGCCTTTAGATATTACTTTTTTCAATGTGTCATCACTCTTTAGTATTGTCAAATTATCCTTAATTACTTTACAAATTTTATAGTATTGCCTACTAAATTGAGTAGAGAATACTATATTTTCCTCATTTAGTGATTTGTCCTTTTTCTGGAATAACGTGTTCCTCTGTGTGCTTTCTACTTCTTTATTGATTAGGTCAAGTTTAGATCTATTGTATCCCCTGTTGACTAGCCTGTTGGTTAATTCTTTTGCTTCTTGCCTATAGGTATCTAAGTTGGAACAGTTTCTACGGAGTCGTAGATATTGGCCTTTGGGTATACCTTTTTTGAGGTGTGGAACATGGCATGAATCTGCCCTTAGAATTGTATTTTTTGAAGTGGGTTTTCTGTATGTGGAAGTAAAATTTTTTAGTGATGACAAATTTGCACTGAGTTTTAGGTCTAGGAAATCAATGGATTGGTTGTCACTTTTATGTGTGAAAACAAGATTTAATTTGTTGTTGTTAATGTAGGACATAAATTGTTCTATGGTGTACTCATTATCTGTCTTGTCCCAAATGATTATAAGGTCGTCAATAAAGCGACCGTATAGTTTAATATTGTTTTTAAATTGGAATTCAGTTGAAAAAATAAATATAAATATATATATATATATATATAAAATTAAAATATGTTCTATGTGAAGAACATATGAATGTAAAATATGCATTATTCGCATTGGGGTTCGCTCTTTAGATCTAACGCGATGTTGAGTCAGCGCACATGAGGAAATGCTAACCTCAATGCGCGTTTTTGAAATATTACATATAAAATATTTAAAAATATAAAAAATTATTGCATATACTGTATAATATATATATATATATATATATATATATGTGTGTGTGTATAATAATTTTTAATAATTTGTATTAATATTTTTTAATATTTCAATAACACGCATCAAAGTTAGCAATTCTTCATGTGCGCTAACCCGACTTAAATTGTGAAAACCTAATCACGTTAAGCATATTTAACACTTCTATTTTCTGCACATAGAAAATAATGTAATTTTTGTTCTGAAATATATACTTCTATATATATATCGATGATAATGTTTAATGTAAAATAGATATCTATACCTATATATCTATAGGAATAGATATACCAGTATTGTTATATATATATATATATATATATATATATATATATATATATATATATATATATATATATATATATATATATATATATATAGCGTGTATGTAGGAATCACTCAATGGAATTTGTATATAAATGCAAAACAACTTTTATTCTCAGGTTAAAAAGCCATAACGTTTTGGGTACCGGTCCGGTCCCTTTGTCAAATGATACACACGAGACAAAACATGTATAACATCCCTCACATAACCCTACATTATATACCCACATAGTGTTAACAAAAAAACAATGATAATTAGCCCCAAGAGAAACTTTGCGTGCAAAGGGGCTAGTAAATACAAATTATATATATATATATATATATATATACATAATATATTAACAACACATCATAAGTCTGTTCTAATACGTATATTAAGGATTATGTCATTGCATCATGCCTTTTGAATATGGTAGAAACATCAGAGAACCGGGTGATGGTCCATCCACATATGGATAAATAACAATTCCAATGTTTAAGGAGATATAATGTGTCATAGCAGGATCCAAATAGTGTCTTGGAAAATAAATCTGTTCCATTTATGACAGAAACAAGAGTACAGGTCCCATCATCAGAGGCTAGGGATAGAAGGGACTGAAATCCAGATGGGTATTAAGACCCTTTGGCATTATAGTGTCTAAAGTGTAAATCCATCTTGTCTCTCTCCTTAATAATGCTTTGGCCCTGTTCCCCTCTAGACATTGGGGTATATGATCTATTAACATCTTTTTCAGACTTGCAGCGCTATATTTCTTTTTACAGAAATGTCTGGCTACAGGTTGCTCAGAGTCGCCTTTATCAATGGCTTCCCTGATAGCACACCTATGATTAGCCATGCGATCCCTGAAAGACATTACGGTTTTCCCCACATAAAAAAAGGGAACAGGGGCAGATGAGGATATAGATGACATGGTCACTCATGCACGTCAGGCGGTGGTTGATCTTATACCTTTTGTTGGTGTAAGGGTGCTGGAATGAGGAACCCCTCAATATGCTGTTGCATGTTACACAGTTGCCACATTGAAAGCAGTCTTTCTTACTTGATTGTAGCCATGTAGTTTTACAATAACATTTCACTTGATCGGACTCCACTAGAATATCTCTTAGATTTTGTGCTCCATGTATGCCATTCTTGGGGATTCTGTGTGTTGGTATGGTAGGGATTTCTCCACTTTCACCAAATCCCGACATCTCCTCATTGAGGTATTGCGTATCCCATGGGCAGTGTCAAATGTTGTCACAAAATTCATCCTATCAGGTGGCTTTACAGCTCTAGTAATGAGTTCAAGCACTCTTCTCTTCTTCTCAGTCACCAATCTACCATCATAGCCTCTCTTTAGAAGCTTCTCTCCCATCATGTCCAGTTGTTCACTCATTGTGGAGTTCTCTGTATTGTTCCTCATGACTGGTGAGTTGAGAAGTGACTACCCCTTTCTTCTGATGATATGGATGGCAACTATGTGATTTGCCAAACCTACAGTAGTCACCCTCCCTAGCCTTAAAGATATTAAGATCAAGAAAGCATATGGATTCTAGGGAAAACTCAAGTTTGAATTTTATAGGAGATTCAAGTTTATTCAGATTGCTCACCCATGTGACAAGATGTTTTTCATTCCCATGCCATATCAATAGGACGTCATCGATATAACGTGTGTAGAAGATGACTTCCATATGGTCTTGGAGTCTCATGACATCTCTTTCATGCCATGCCATATAAAGGTTGGCATATGTGGGAGCCATGTTTGATCCCATGGCTGTGCCTGAGGTCTGCAAGTAGAATTCGGACTCAAATTTAAAATAATTATTTTCCAAGAAGAACTGCATAAGTTCTATTATAAACACAATTGGTGGTCCCTCATAAAATACGGAGCTGGTGACCATGGACCGGACAGCCTGAGGGGGGTGTGCAGGCTGTCCGGTCCATGGTCACCAGCTCCATATTTTATGGCATATCATAGAGCACAATATATTCTGGTGTAGTCCGATCCCATGAAATGTTATTGTAAAACTATGTAGCTACAACCAAGTAAGAAAGGCTGCTTTCAATGTGGCAACTGTGGCACAGCTCTTCTAGAACTTTATATGTTTAAACTCATTTTCAGAGGTTAAAACACTTAAGTAGGTGTGTGCATTATTGTAAGAATAAAATGCTCCCAACACATTAGAAATTTTAATTTATGTACTGTTATATATTTTATTATATGGCTGCTTTATAGAATTAATTCCAATGGAAGTGTAAGAATGTATGGTATCAATTTATAATTTATGTAATGCTGAAGGAAGTATCGCAAACTTTTTTTTTTCTCCAAATATGTGATCTATTTTCTCAAACAAGTATTTTGGCTTATGTGAATTTGGAGAGCTAATGTGGGAACGAAACTGACCAGTTTTTTTTATAAAACTGTGTAACATGCAACAGCATGTTGAGGGGCTCCTCACTCCAGCACACTCACATAAACAAAAAGTATAAGATCAACCACCGCCTGACGTGCACGAATGACCATGTCATCTGCCCGTGTTACCTTTTTTATGTGGGGAAAACTGTAATGTCTTTCAGGGACCGCATGGCTAATCATAGGTGTGCTATCAGGCAAGCCATTGATAAAGGCGACTCTGAGCAACCTGTAGCCAGACATTTCTGTAAAAAGAAACATAGGGCTGCAAGCCTGAAAACTATGTTAATAGAACATATACCCCCAATGTCTAGAGGGGGGGACAGGGCCAAAGCATTATAGAGGAGAGAGACAAGATGGATTTACACTTTGGACACTATAATGCCGAAGGGTTTTAATAGCCATCTGGATTTCAGTCCCTTCTATCACTAGCCTCTGAAGATGGGACCTGTACTCTTGTCTCTGTCATAAGTGGAACAGATTTCTTTTCCAGGACACTTTGGATCCTCCTATGACACATTATATCTCCTTAAACATTGGAATTGTCATTTATCCATATGTGGATGGACCATCACTCGGTTCTCTGATGTTTCTACCATATTCAAAAGGCATGATGCAATGTCATAGTCCTTAATATACGTATTAGTACAGACTTACAATGTGTTGTTAATATATTATGTATATATATATAATTTTTATTTACTAGCTCCTTTGTTTGTATACTATATGAGCTCCCCTGTGCTTAAATACGCTGACTGATGATGTCGGCATTTATGTATCTTACGGGCTACCTTATGCTTGTGACAGCTGTGACACTGCCCACTCCTTGGGCGTGCTGATGTATCTGGTGTGTTGCACCATGACAACGTCATCATGTCACTTGTGGCGGTGCACGCAAAGCCAGCATGGAGTTTCTCTTGGGGCTAAGTATCATTGGTTTTTTTGTTAACACAATGTGGGTATATAAGGTAGGGTGATGTGAGGGATGTCATATATGTTTTGTCTCCTGTGTATCATTTGACAAAGGGACAGGGCTGGTACTCGAAACGTTATGGCTTTTTAACCTGAGAATTAAAGTTGTTTTGCATTTATATACAAAGTCCATTGAGTGCTTTCTACATACACGCTGGATTTAATTTGTTGTTAGCACTGTGGCCATTACTTTGGATGAGGAATGCATACCTTTGAAAGAAATATATATATATATATATATATATATATATGTATGTATTTACAATAAAAAGTTAATTGTTCTGTATGTGAAGTACATTGGAATGTGAAATATTCAGTAGAGCAGTAGATGTAAGTTTTTTTTCTTCTGCACACTCCATTAACTTCTATGGGGTGAATACTCTAATGTGGTCGTAATATTTGGTCAGCGTGCAACGGGTTTTGCTTGGGCCGCAAACTTTTTACTTTCAACTTGTAATACTTGCAATATCAGCTAAGCGAAAAAGCTTACTTCTAGTGAAGTTTATGCTCGCTCAAAACTGCTAAATAGTGTGCTACTTGTAATATGGCCTTAAAAGTTAAAATACTCTTTCTTTAAGTGCAAAGTCTCTAATTCTTGTGCAAAAAAATGTCTTAATAGTCCTTGTTGTAAAGGTTGGATTATGGGGCTGATTTATCATGTCCGCCAGACATTGCTGAATGCCGACAGCATACTCTGTGGGCATTTAACATTGCACAAGCAGTTCACCAATCGGCCACTTGCAGGGGTTGTCAATCAACCCGATCGTATAGGATCGGGTGGATTGATGTCCACAGCCTCAGAGGCAGCGGCCCAGTTAAGGAGCAATGGTCTTATGATCGCTGCTTCATAACTGCTGTCTCTGGCGAGCCTGAAGGCTCGCATGGAAACAGGGGCATGAGGGGCCTTTTGGTACTTGATAAATTGGCCCCTGTGTCTGAAACTCATGGAGCCTCACTTCACCGAATGTATCTTTCAGAGGGTATCGTTTGTGAGTTTTCCTTCTTTTAGCATCTATAGTTTTGTCTAGTGCCCATGATTTCTCTCATGAAACAAGAACATTCTGCAAAGTGGTTAAAATAATTTCAACTGCAGCAACTTTAAAAACACAAAAGAAACATGGTGTAAGGCTCGTGGGATACTCCTCTATCAGACCGGACTTGGCCAGTAGTCTTGTTATCTCGGCGTCGAGCCGGAAAGATAGGGAATATCCCAGAGCAGAGAATATCAGGAAAATGAGGAAAGCGGCACTCACCACAGACTAGACAGCACAAGGCAAATTATGCAGACAGAATATGGCAACAGAGAACCAGTCCAGCAGATTAGAGGTTAACCAGAAAGCGTAGTGAGACAGGCAGGGTTCAGGCAACAAGGTATCAGTCCAGCAAATTAGGGGTTAACCAGTTAGCGTAGTGAAACAGGCAGGGTTCAGGCAACAAGGTATCAGACTAGCAGATTAGGGGATAACCAGTTAGCATAGTGAGATAGGCAGGGTTCAGGCAGCAAGGTATCAGTCCAGCAAATTAGGGGTTAACCAGTTAGCGTAGTGAGACAGGCAGGGTTCAGGCAACAAGGTATCAGTCCAGCAAATTAGGAGTTAACCAGTTAGCGTAGTGAGACAGGCAGGGTTCAGGCAACAAGGTATCAGTCCAGCAGAATAGGGGTTAACCAGTAAGCATAGTGAGACAGGCAGGGTTCAGGCAACAAGGTATCAGTCCAGCAGAATAGGGGTTAACCAGTAAACGATCAGTCACTCCCAGGAGCACAAGAAAGTAGCACCTATACTTGGGCAGTGATAGATCGTTCACTGCCCACTTACATACCTGTGAATGGCATCAAGGGACCGGCCGACATCAGGAGCATGCAGCGATGACATCAGCGCCGCACACCTCCTGAGCCGACACAGCCCTAGACAACGAATATGGAGAGGACGCCGCACCCCTAGCAACGGCGCGGCGTGACATAGCCCCCGCTCAAGAGTTCCCTCCGGGAACCAGAGCCGGCTTCAAAGGGTGAGCAGCATGGTACTTGGAGACCAGAGATGGAGCATGTACATCACGGACAGAGACCCAGGAACGGTCTGCCACAGAGTAACCCTTCCAATGTATCAGATACTGCCGTTATCTGCACCTGTATCTGGAGTCCAGAATCTTAGCTACTTCATATTCGGGGTTACCACGGATCAAGAGCGGAGGAGGAGGAGTTTGAGGCTGGGAAAATCTATTCTTGATGTAAGGTTTGAGTAGTGAGATGTGGAAGACTGGATGTATGCATAGGGTTCTTGGCAAGGCCATTTTGTAGGCAACAGAAGACAGTCTTTTCAGGACCTTGTAAGAACCAATAAATCTAGGCCCCAATTTGTGACAGGGTTGACGTAGGCAGATATGTCGAGTGGAGACCCAAACATGTTCACCCACTGGAACGGCACGTACAGAAGCCCTATGACGGTCAGCAAACTTCTTACATCTAGAGACAGCTGAACGCAGCTTAGAGCGAATACGTTGCCAAAGAGCGGTGAGATCGGTGACGTGACGGTCTACAGCAGGAACCCCAGTGGACCGAGCTGAAAGAGGCAAGATACGAGGTTGATAACCTGCTGCGGCTTGAAATGGAGAGCATCGCAGAGACAAGTGCCAATTAGTGTTTCTTGCCAGTTCAGCTAGGGGTAGCAAAGCAGACCAGTTGGTATGGCGAGTGTTGACAAAGGCTCTAAGGTAAGCTTCAAGATCCTGGTTAGCTCTCTCGCTTAGTCCACTGGTCTGAGGATGGTAGCCAGATGACAAGGAAATGGTGGTTCCAATCAACTTACAAAAGGCTCTCCAGAAGGCAGAGATGAACTGTGAACCCCTGTTGGAGACAATATTTACAGGAATACCATGAAGTCGTACCACATGCAAGAGAAAAAGGGACGACAATTCCTGAGCAGAAGGCAGTTTGGTTAGGGGTACAAAGTGAGACAGTCTGGAGAAGCGATCCACCACAACCCAGATGACCATATGGTGGTCGGGAGAGGGAAGATCAACAATGAAGTCCATTGTTATGTGTGTCCAGGGTCGTTTGGGTATGGACAACGGTTGGAGCAAGTCAGAAGGCAAGGATTGGGTAGTTTTGTTGGCAGCACAAATTGTGAAGGCTTTCATGTAGTCCTGAGCATCAGACTTCATAGTAGGCCACCAAATATGTTGGCAAAGACGCCTGAAGGTCCTAGTCGAACCAGGATGCCCAGAGAGTTTGCTATCATGAGCCCAGGCTAGCACAGGGATACAGAGGTTCCGAGGTACAAAGAGGATATCAGAGGCCATGGGGGCACCAGGAGGTTTACTAGACTGAGCACGTAGCAATCTTTGAAGAAGAGTGGTATTGAGTTGAGCGATCACACAGGAGGGGGGTATGATGTGTTCAATAGGAGCTTCGGAGGAATCACTTGAGTGAGGGAACTGACGGGAAAGGGTGTCCGCCTTCTTGTTCTTGGTTCCAGGAAGGTAGGAAACCACAAAGTGAAAACGGGAAAAGAACAAGGCCCACCTGACCTGACGAGGGTTGAGTCAATGAGCAGTTTCTAGGTAGGTCAGATTCTTATGGTCGGTGAGGATCTGAATAGGATTGGCGGTGCCCTCCAACATGTGACGCCACTCGGTTAAGGCCATTTTAATGCCTAAGAGTTCACGATTACCCACATTGTAGTTCCTCTCAGCAGGAGTGAAACATTTAGAAAAAAAGGCTACAGGGTGCGATTTGGAAGTCAGAGGGTCTCTTTGGGTAAGAACTGCTCCAGCCCCCACCTCGGAGGCATCAACCTCTAAAGTGAACTGCAGGTCAGGATCAGGATGGTGGAGCACAGGAGCAGAACAGAAAGCCCTTTTCAGACAAGAGAATGCATTTATGGCCTCAGGAGGCCAATGTTTGCAGTCCTTATTCCGTCTAGTCAATTCAGTGAGAGGAGCGACTGTTTGAGAAAAGATCTTTATGAACTTGCGGTAATAATTGGAGAATCCCAAGAACCTCTGTAATTCCTTTAAGGAGGTAGGTTGAGGCCATTCTAGTACAGCAGTGAGTTTAGCAGGATCCATGGCAAAACCTTCCTTCGAGATGACATATCCAAGGCATTGGATCCGGACTTGATCAAACTCACATTTTTTCTAGCTTGGCTACCAAAGAGTTATTCTGAGACGAAGAAGTACCTGTCTGATGTGCCTGTTATGCTCCTCTAAAGTGGGAGAGAAAACAAGGATATCATCCAGGTAGACAATAACAGTGTGGTTGAGGAGGTCACGAAAGATGTCATTGACAAATGCCTGGGAGACTGCAGGGGCGTTACACAGCCCAAAGGGCATTACAAGGTATTCATAATGACTCAATCTTGTGTTGAAGGCTGTCTTCCATTCGTGACCTGGAGAGATGCGAATTAAATTGTATGCCCCACGTAAGTCCAATTTAGTAAAGAAGCGAGCATCCTGGAGCGAGTCATACAATTCAGTGATCAGTGGTATGGGATAGAGATTCTTGATAGTTATGTTGTTCAAGGCCCTGTAGTCTATGTAGGGTCTGAGTCCACCATCCTTCTTACCAACAAAAAGGAAGCCAGCCCCAGCAGGAGAGGAAGAAGGGCGAATGAAACCTTTAGCTAGGTTCTCTTGGATGTATTCCTCCATGGATTTGGTTTCAGCCTTGGAGAGTGGATATGTCCTGCCTTTAGGAAGTGGGGCTCTGGGAAGGAGGTTGATCATGCAGTCATAAGGACGGTGGGGTGGCAGCACATCGGCTGCCTTTTTCTCAAAGACATCAACAAAATCTGTATATATGAAGGAAGGATGGAGGGAGTCTGGATGCTGGCTACGGGAACGCGGAGCAGAGGAGTGACTTTAGCAAGGCAGGAGTGGAAACAGGAGGCACCCCAAGAGGCCAATTGTCCCTCAGCCCAGTCGAACTGTGGATTTTGTAAGCGAAGCCAAGGAAGGCCAAGGATGACAGGCTGAGCAGGGGAATGAATTACCTTGAACTGGAGCTGTTCGATATAAAGTACACCGATGGTCAGGGTCAGGGGTGCTGACTCAAAATGGATCAAGCCCAAGGGGAGCCATCCAGGGTAGTTATCTTGAGACAATGTCTTTTCTGTAGAAAGGGTAGACCAGCTTGAATCATAAAACGGTGATCCAGGAAGTTGCCAGCTGCCCCTGAATCAATGAAGGCCTGAGTGTGGACAGTATTCTGAAGGAAGGTAAAGGTAACAGGTACCAGGATCTGAGAGGACAGAGGGGATTTGGTAGAGATCATGCTTAGTGGTACCCCTGTGTAATCCTCTAAGCATTGGCTTTTCCCGGCCGAATGTCACAGTCCTTTAGTTGGTGGGAGTTAGAGCCACAATAAAAGCATAGTCTCAGTCTCCTTCTTCTCTGTCTCTCGGACTCTGAGGGTTTGAAGGAGGAGAGGTCCATGGGTTCCTCCACTGAGGTAACTGGAGCTGCCGAAGGGGTGGAGGATATCACCTGAACCAGACGAACAGAGGGACGGGAAGGGAGGACCCTCCTTGTTCGGTCTCTCTCCACGTGTCTCTCCTGAAAGCGAGAGTCCAGGCTGATACAAAGCGCTATAAAGTCATCCAAAGAAGAAGGAACATCCCAAAAGGTGAGTTCATCCTTGAAACGTTCCTGCAGACACCTCCTAAAGGCTGCCTTGAGAGCACTGCCATCCCAAGTGGTTTCAAGTGCCAAGGTGCGAAACTCAACGGCAAACTGAGCCACGGTTCTGTTGCCCTGGCAAAGATCCAGGAGGGAATACTCCGCAGCAGATGTACTTCCTGAAGTCCCAAACACAGCAGAAAAAGCTGAAATGAAATCATCGGCATAATGCAGGAGTGGAGCGTCCTGTTCCAGGAGAGGAGAGACCCAGGCTAGGGCCTTGTCTTTCAGCAAGGAAATGATAAAGTTTACCCTTGACTGGGGAGACTAAAAGGTGTGGGGATCATTACAGAAGTGCAGCCTGCATTGGTTAAGGAAACCCCTGCAATCCGTAGTACCTTCATACTTGTCAGGCAAAGGTATCCGGGGTATGCTTCCAGAAGCAGAGAGAGGAGCCACAGTACTGGTAGCAGGGACTGGCGGTGTGGCAACAGGAGCAGAACTCCTCGAAGTGACTAGTAAGGAGAGTTGAGCGGTTATAGCCTCTAGCTTGGAATCCATATTCTGCAATTGTGTAGTATGGGTTCCCAACATCTGTCCTTGGAGATAAACAGCTCGTGCCACCTCATCTGGTTCCATGGCCCAAGTATAATGTAAGGCTTGGGGATACTCCTCTATCAGACCGGACTCGGCCAGTAGTCTTGTTATCCCGGCGTTGAGCCAGAAAGATAGGGAATATCCCAGAGCAGAGAATATCAGGAAAATGAGGAGAGTGGCACTCACCACAGACTGGACAGCACAAGGTAAATTATGCAGACAGAATATGGCAACAGAGAACCACTCCAGCAGATTAGGGTTTAACCAGAAAGTGTAGTGAGACAGGCAGGGTTCAGGCAACAAGGTATCAGTCCAGCAGATTAGGGGATAACCAGTTAGCGTAGTGAGACAGGCAGGGTTCAGGCAGCAAGGTATCAGTCCAGCAAATTAGGGGTTAACCAGTTAGCGTAGTGAGACAGGCAGGGTTCAGGCAACAAGGTATCAGTCCAGCAAATTAGGGGTTAACCAGTTAGCGTAGTGAGACAGGCAGGCTTCAGGCAACAAGGTATCAGTCCAGCAGAATAGGGGTTAACCAGTAAGCGTAGCGAGACAGGCAGGGTTCAGGCAACAAGGTTAAAGGAAAAAATTGTGTGATGGCACTACTTAAATTACAGAGGGATGGGCTGGTAGTGGTAAAAAAAATGGCCTTGTTTTATTATCAGATGCCCTTGGGTGCTGTGTACTTATTTACAATACAAAAAGTAACCTAGGGGTTACAAAAAAAGAGTACACTTAGAAGCACTCACCCCCTCCTCAGTGTATGGGAATGAAGCGTGGTGTGTATGAAAAAAGGACGCATAAAAACATAAACTATTTATCTCAGCTAATCACTATATAATGATTAATTAATCTATTTTATAATTTGTACATAAGAGCATGATGTAATACATGTCTAAATAATGTGTTGTTGCCTGAACGCTGCTGCGATATAATTACCGTAGTGAGGCATAATAATAACATTCTAATACTCAAGTATGCAACCCTAGTAATGTATTGATACGTATCTATACACAATGATATGGCGGAGACTAGATAACATTCAGTGTAACTATGTCTTTTCAAATTCTGTATTTACTATTAGATTACAATGCATAAAGATTTCTAGTAACCTCTGTAGAAACTGCCAGCTGTAGTACTAACCTGGTAACCTCTTTATGCAGCCATTATTATAAAAACTATTGTACCGGCACTCAGCTCTCCCCACAATCCTCTGAGAGCCCACCAAGACCAACGTAGAGTCGAATACTTACTATTGCTAGCTCAACATATGCCGATCCACAGCGAATCTTGAGGGAAGTAACTCACTTATCTGCACCACATTCACAATCACTAGGCTGCATTTCAGCCATCATTACTATACTGAGACTAACCGCTTGCCCTAAGGGTTAATAGTATTCTTAACATAACTGGGTCACATCCATGGATATTATTTAATTCCTGTTTACCATTCGGTACTATAGGTATAGTTCCCTATTGTGTCTCCACAGGAGCACGCTATAGTACTGCTATACCACTAACTAGTGAATAGGATACCCAACGGTTATGAGAAGCTAATATATTTTTATGCTCGTACCGAACAGGGCTTATTATCGCTGAAACTTGACCATTTATTACAATAACTAAGAGCAGCATCCATATGCGAATATAACCAGAAATAGGAGATATTGTTTGAGTAACTAGTTGCACTCAATTTGATAAGAGTAATTCCATTCACAGGTCTTACACACAATATATAGTGCCTATTGTATTACTCTTACATCCTTTATTTATCTGGGTTATTTCACATTCAATGAGATCCTGGTTTAACTATATATCTGGCTAATCAGTAGTATTATCACGTAAGGTCAGACACTCTCAAGCCACTTTATAATACTATATAATAGTTCTCTAGTGTTTTTAAATGCACCCAAGTTTTAAATTGATCTATTAAAGTGTTTATGTTTTTATGCATCCTTTTTTCATACACACCACGCTTCATTCCCATACACTGAGCAGGGGGTGAGTGCTTCTAAGTGTACACTTTTTTTGTAACCCCTAGGTTACTTTTTGTATTGTTCAGGCAACAAGGTATCAGTCCAGCAGAATAGGGGTTAACCAGTAAATGATCAGTCACTCCCAGGAGCACAAGAAAGTAGCACCTATACTTGGGCTGTGACAGATGGTTCACTGGCCGCTTACATACCTGTGAATGGCTCCAAGGGACCGGCTGGCATCAGGAGTGTGCGGCGATGACGTCAGCACCGCACACCTCCTGAGCCGACACAGCCCTAGGCAAAGAGCATGGAGATGACGCAGTACCCCTAGCAACGGCGCGTCGTGACACATGGTAAATGTAAATATGTGTACGTTTAGAATATTCACGTCTTTTTTGTTATAGAAAATCCGTCTCACTGGAGAGAGAGACTGATCATGGGCATTTTGGGACTTTCTGAGGCAGGTGTCATGGGGGGGGGGGCTTTCACATAAACCTCGGCCAACCATGTGGAATTCTTAAAGACTTCATTTGCCCTGTTAAGTACCTTGTTATTCAGTTGTGTTTAGGTATTTGAAAGCTGACAAAGTTGTCCTGTTTTTATTTTTCTCTTATTTTCCTCTGACTTTTTTAAAGATTTATTTTGTGCATATATAAAATATGATGGTGTATTTTTTCATTTTAATTTGTTTTGTAAGTTTTCAAAGGCATTTCTGTATCCTTCACAGTGGGACTCTAACTGAGAGATAGATGTGGTTTTGTTGATTATAATGAAGTTGAACATGTAACTCAGAACTCTCTTTGAATAATGTAATTTTTTAGTGGCAAGTTTTTTCTGGTAGATATTAGTTTCACAAATGAGCTATTATTATTACGTAAAAATTTCAATCAAACAATTTGCAGTTCTTCTCTTATGAAATTTTAGATGATGCAATTTATTTTTTGTTTGCAAAAATGAGTTGGAATAAAATATGTAACCATATAATATTAGATACATTTTAAAACTACACAAAATTCTGATTTTGATGACAATGATGATCATTATTACTATGACAATTACTTGTGATTTATAAGAATGTGAAACCCTGTACTTGAATTGCAGGACATCCATCTTTCAAATGAGGGGGGTCTGATGGTATTTTACTGTGGGAGGGTAACAGGCTTATTTAAGGCCATTTAAAAAACATACGCCTAGATTTAAAGTTTGGCGTTAGCCGTCAAAACCAGCGTTAGAGGCTCCTAACGCTGGTTTTGGGCTACCGCTGGTATTTAGAGTCTTGTAGGTAAGGGTCTAACGCTCACTTTGCAGCCGCGACTTTTCCATACCGCAGATCCCCCTACGCCATTTAGGTATCCTATCTTTTCAATGGGATCTTTCTAACGCCGGTATTTAGAGTCGTGGCTGAAGTGAGCGTTAGAAATCTAACGACAAAACTCCAGCCGCAGAAAAAAGCCAGGAGTTAAGAGCTTTCTGGGCTAACGCCGGTTCATAAAGCTCTTAACTACTGTGCTCTAAAGTACACTAACACCCATAAACTACCTATGTACCCCTAAACCGAGGCCCCCCCACATCGCCGCCACTCTATTAAAATTTTTTAACCCCTAATCTGCCGACTGCACACCACCGCCACCTACGTTATCCCTATGTACCCCTAATCTGCTGCCCCTAACACCGCCGACCCCTATATTATATTTATTAACCCCTAATCTGCCGCCCCCAACGTCGCCTCCACCTACCTACAATTATTAACCCCTAATCTGCCGACCGGACCTCACCGCTACTATAATAAATGTATTAACCCCTAATCCGCCTCACTCCCGCCTCAATAACCCTATAATAAATAGTATTAACCCCTAATCTGCCCTCCCTAACATCGCCGACACCTAACTTCAAGTATTAACCCCTAATCTGCCGACCGCTACTCTAATAAATTTATTAACCCCTAAAGCTAAGTCTAACCTTAACACTAACACCCCCCTAAATTAAATATAATTTAAATCTAACGAAATAAATTAACTCTTATTAAATAAATTATTCCTATTTAAAGCTAAATACTTACCTGTAAAATAAACCCTAATATAGCTACAATATAAATAATAATTATATTGTAGCTATTTTAGGATTAATATTTATTTTACAGGCAACTTTGTATTTATTTTAACCAGGTACAATATCTATTAAATAGTTATTAACTATTTAATAGTTACCTAGTTAAAATAATTACAAAATGACCTGTAAAATAAATACTAACCTAAGTTACAATTAAACCTAACACTACACTATCAATAAATTAATTAAATACAAAATCTACAAATAAATGCAATTAAATAAACTAACTAAAGTACAAAAAATAAAAAAGAACTAAGTTACAAAGCCCAAGCGGGGGCTGAAGACGTCCATCCTCCGGCTGAAGTCTTGATCCAAGCCCAAGCGGGGGCTGAAGACGTCCATCCTCTGGCTGAAGTCTTGATCCAAGCGGCGGCTGAAGAAGTCCATCATCGGGCAGAAGTCTTCATCCTATCCGGGCAGAAGAGGAGATCCGGACTGGTAGACATCTTCATCCAAGCGGCATCTTCTATCTTCTTCCATCAGTCGACGAGCGGCTCCATCTTCAAGACCTCCGGAGCGGATCCATCCTCTTCTTTTGACGTCCTAACACAGAATGAAGGTTCCTTTAAGGGACGTCATCCAAGATGGCGTCCCTCGAATTCCGATTGGCTGATAGGATTCTATCAGCCAATCGGAATTAAGGTAGGAAAATTCTGATTGGCTGATGGAATCAGCCAATCAGAATGAGCTCGCATTCTATTGGCTGTTCCGATCAGCCAATAGAATGCGAGCTCAATCTGATTGGCTGATTGGATCAGCCAATCGGATTGAACTTGAATCTGATTGGCTGATTCCATCAGCCAATCAGAATTTTCCTACCTTAATTCCGATTGGCTTATAGAATCCTATCAGCCAATCGGAATTCGAGGGACGCCATCTTGGATGACGTCCCTTAAAGGAACCTTCATTCTGTGTTAGGACGTCGGAAGAAGAGGATGGATCCGCACCAGAGGTCTTGAAGATGGAGCCGCTCGTCGAATGATGGAAGAAGATAGAAGATGCCGCTTGGATGAAGATCTCTACCGGTCCGGATCTCCTCTTCTGCCCGGATAGGATGAAGACTTCTGCCCGATGATGGACTTCTTCAGCCGCCGCTTGGATCAAGACTTCAGCCGGAGGATGGACGTCTTCAGCCCCTGCTTGGGCTTGGATCAAGACATCGGAGCCTGGACGGATCGGTGATACCCGGTGTGGTGAAGATAAGGTAGGAAGATCTTCAGGGGTTAGTGTTAGGTTTATTTAAGGGGGGTTTGGGTTAGATTAGGGGTATGTGGGTGGTGGGTTGTAATGTTGGGGGGTATTGTATGTTTTTTTTTACAGGCAAAAGAGCTGAATTCTTTGGGGCATGCCCCGCAAAAGGCCCTTTTAAGGGCTGGTAAGGTAAAAGAGCTTTTCTATTTTTATTTTAGAATAGGGTAGGGAATTTTTTTATTTTGGGGGGCTTTGTTATTTTATTTGGGGGCTTAGAGTAGGTGTAATTAGCTTCAAATTGTTATAATATTTTTCTAATGTCTGTAAATATTTTTTTTATTTTTTGTAACTTAGTTCTTTTTTATTTTTTGTACTTTAGTTAGTTTATTTAATTGTATTTATTTGTAGGTATTGTATTTAATTAATTTATTGATAGTGTAGTGTTAGGTTTAATTGTAACTTAGGTTAGTATTTATTTTACAGGTAATTTTGTAATTATTTTAACTAGGTAGCTATTAAATAGTTATTAACTATTTAATAGCTATTGTACCTAGTTAATATAAATACAAAGTTGCCTGTAAAATAAATATAAACCCTAAAATAGCTACAATATAATTATAATTTATATTGTAACTATAATAGGGTTTATTTTACAGGTAAGTATTTAGCTTTAAATAGGAATAATTTATTTAATAAGAGTTAATTTATTTAGTTAGATTTGAATTATATTTAACTTAGGGGGGTGTTAGGGTTAGGGTTAGACTTAGCTTTAGGGTTAATACATTTATTAGAGTAGCGGCGAGGTCCGGTCGGCAGATTAGGGGTTAATAATTGTAGGTAGGTGGAGGCGACGTTGGGGGCGGCAGATTAGGTGTTAATAAATATAATATAGGGGTCGGCGGTGTTAGGGACAGCAGATTAGGGGTACATAGGGATAATGTAGGTTGCGGCGGTGTACGGAGCGGCAGATTAGGGGTTAAAAAAATATGCAGGTGTTAGACTCGGGGTACATGTTAGGGTGTTAGGTGCAGACATAGGAAGTGTTTCCCCATAGGAAAGAATGGGGCTGCGTTAGGAGCTGAACGCTGCTTTTTTGCAGGTGTTAGGTTTTTTTTTTCAGCTCAAAATGCCCCATTGTTTTCTATGGGGGAATCGTGCACGAGCACGTTTTTTAAGCTGGCCGCGTCCGTAAGCACCGCTGGTATTGAGAGTTGCAGTGGCGGTAAATATGCTCTACGCTCCCTTTTTGGAGCCTAACACAGCACTTCTGTGAACTCTAAATACCAGCAGTATTTAAATGGTGCGGGGGAAAAAAGCCAGCGTTAGCTACGCGGGTCGTTACCGACAAAACTCTAAATCTAGCCGATAGATTTCTTATTTGAAATAAAGGATTGTATATGTATTGTCAGAGGTAAGAGATTGTTGTTGCCATGGTGATCACCTGATATCCACATGTCATGTGATGGGGTTGCTAGGGTCTCTTTTAAAGACTAAACCACTCTATTTTTCAACTTACGAACATGTGATTGCAATTCCTATGGAAGTTACTAGCTACCTAGATATATGCAGGTCAGTACGCTTTCATTTTATATTATTTTTTTTTTAAATTCATTGGATAGAGGTTGGAAAATGTTATTGCTACACCGGAGGCCTCACATTATGTGCAAACTTTTAATTACATTGTTAAATCACAAGGACAAAATAAGACCAAAAATGAAGTTCTAAATTTTAAAGTATTATTTATTATTTATTATTATCAGGTATTTGTAGAGTGCTAACAGGTTCCACAGCACTATGAACGTAGGTGGTATATAAAAACAATTACAGGGATCAAATGGATAGAGGGTCCTGCCAAGAGTTGCACTGTTGTAGTCGGCTCTTATGAAGGTGGACTACAAACAGCTGGGCTCATAGGCTTACATGCTATGTGGTTTAAGGGGATAGCAGTGGAGATAGGAAAGTTAGTGTAGGTTGTATGCGTCCCTGAATAGTAGAGTCTTCAGGGAGCACTTGAAGCTTTTAAAACTAGGGGAGAGTCTTGTGGAGCGAGGCAGAGAGTTCCATAAGATGGGAGCCATTCTGGAGAAATCTTGTAAACAGGACTGTGAGGAGGTAACAAGAGAGGAGGAGAGTAGGAGATCATGAGCGGAGCAAAGGGGTCAGGAGGGAGAGTATCTGGAGACAAGGTCTGAGATGTAGGGGGGAGCAATGCAATTGAGGGCTTTATAAGTCAGAATTTTGTGTTTAATCCTGGAGGCAAGAGAAAGCCAGTAAAGGGATTGGCAGAGAGGTGCGGCAGATGAAGAGCGACGTGTAGGGAAGATGAGCCTGGCAGAGGCATTCATTATGGATTTTAAAGGAGCTAGGTGGCCGCTAGGGAGACCAGAGAGGATGGAGTTGCAGTAGTCGAGGAGGAAAAGGATGAGAGAGTAGATTAAAATCTTAGTTGTGTCTTGTGTAAGGAAATGTCTGATTTTAGCAATGTTTTTAAGGTGGAAGCGGCAGGCTTTAGCCAAGGACTGAATGTGAGGAGTGAAAGAAAGATCTGAGTCAAGTGTGACCCTAAGACATCGGGCATGTGAGGTTGGGGTAATGGTGAAGTTATCAACAGTTATAGAGACATGGGGTATGTAGATTTTGGAAGTAGGGGGGAAAATAAGGAGCTCAGTTTTGGAGATATTTAGCTTAAGGTAGTGAGAGGATATCCAAGGTGAGATATGAAAGAGACAGTTAGTGACATGGGTTAGCAAGGAAGGAGATAGTTCTGGTGCAGAGAGGTAGATTTGGGTATCGTCGACATACAGATAATAGTCAAACCCGTGGGACTTTATTATGGAACCTAATGAGGAAGTTTAATTTGAGAAGAGAAGGGGACTGAGGACAGAGCCTTGCGGTACCCGAACAGAAAGAGGTAATGGGGCAGAGGATGCCCAGGAGAAGGCTACACTAAATGTACGGTTAGACAGATAGGAAGAGAACCAAGAGAGAGCCATGTCACAGATGCTGTATCTTTTGAGAGAAGGGGGACGAAATCCAGATTGCAGTGGATCAAGGAGGGAGTTTAATGTAAGGAAATGGGATAGATGTGCATATACTAGTTCTTCAAGAAGCTTTGGGGCAAGAGGGATTAGGGAAATAGGGCGGTAGTTGGATGGGGAGGTTAGATCAAGAGAAGTTTTTTTGAGGATAGGTGTGACTAATGCATGTTAAAGAAATGTGGGAACTATACCAGTACTGAGGGAGAGGTTGAAGATGTATGTGAGTATAGGGGTAAGGGTAGAAGAGAGGGAGGGGAGTAGTTGTGAGGGGATGGTGTCGAGGGGACAGGTAGTGAGGTGAGAGGATAGTATAAGGGCAAACATTTCTTCCTCTGTAACAGGGGCAAAAGAGCTAAATTTATGGCTATGTGGGTTTTGGGTGATTGTGAGCTTTTGAGTGGGTGGGAGACCGGTAGTGTGTTGAGAGCTGATTTAATTTCTGATGGAGTCGATTTTGTTGTTGAAGTAGCTTGCAAAATCTTGAGCTGAGAGAAAAGTTGTGGTGGGAGGTGGGGGTGGGCGGAGAAGAGTATTGAATGTGGGGAACAGTCATTTTGGGTTTGAAGAAAGAGTAGAGATAAAAGTGGAGAAGTAATGTTGCTTATATAGATTAAGGGCAGAATAGTAAGAGTTCAAGATGAATTTATAGTCAAGAAAGTCAGCAGAACTCTGAGATTTCCTCCAGTGTCGCTCAGCATTACGGGAACATCTACGTAGGTACCGTGACATACGAGTATGCCAGGGCTGAGGATGAGTGTATGTTTTCCGAGCTATGGTAGGTGGGTCCAGATTATCAAGGACCAATGTAAGGGTGGAGTTATAGTGGCAGATAGATTTATCAGGACAGGAAAAAGAGGGGATAGAAGAGAGAAGAGGTCCAAGAGAGCTAGCGAGCTGTTGCTGATCTAGTGACTTGATACTTCTGTGAAGTTTAGTCTGAGGGGTAGAAGGAGGGAGAGTTGTAGGGAGGGAGGTGATTTTACAAGTGAGGATGTGGTGGTCAGAAAGAGGAAAAGCTTAGATTATGAAGTTTGAGATAGTGCATCGATAGCTGAAAATCAGATCAAGGGAATGACCATCTATGTGAGTGGGCGAGTCAGTCCTTTGTGAAAGGTCGAAAGAGGAAGTGAGTTGCAAAAGTTGTTTTGCAGAGGAGGCAGTGGGATTATCAACAGGGAGGTTGAAGTCACTAAGAATGAGGGCAGGGGTATCAGAGGAAAGGAAGTAAGGTAGCCAGGTGGCAAAGTGCTCTAGAAATAGAGCTGCGGAGCCAGGGGGTGGTATATGATTGCAACGCGTAAAGAGAGAATAAGCTAATCATGTGTGTTTCGAATGAAGAAAATGTGAGGGAAGAGAAGGGCTGTATTTGTTGAAAGGTGCAATGAGAGGAAAGTAAAATACCAACACCACCTCCTTGTCTATTGTCAGACCTAGGAGTGTGGCTGAAGTGGAAACCTCCATGTGACAGTGCAGCAGAGGAAGCAGTGTCTGAAGGAGAGAGCCAGGTTTCTGTGAGAGCCAGAAGATTGAGAGAATGGGAGATAAAGAGGTCATAGATGAGCTTGTTGCAAACAGAGCGAGAGTTCCAAAGTGCGCAAGTGAAGGGGGTGGTGGCTTTAGATGCAAGGGGAATGAGATTAGGGTTACCAGAGTTTTGTTTTTGAAGTCTATTGAAGGGTACACATGGGTTTGCAGGGCAAGGAAAATGTGGGGGACCAGGAGTAGGGGAGATGTTGCCAGCAGCTAGTATGAGCAAGAGAGAGAATGACATGAGATGAGATGTGGATTTGCAGTAGTGAGACTGTTTTTGTGATGAGTTGCAAGGGGGAGAGAGAGTCTTTAGGAATGTGTGAAGTTGATGAATACAAAAGTAAGGTGAGGTTAAAGGGACAGTCTAGTTCAAAATAAACTTTCATGATTCAGATAGGGCATGTCATTTTAAACAATTTTCCAATTTACTTTTATCACCAATTTTGCTTTGTTCTCTTGGTATTCTTAGTTGAAAGCTTAACCTAGGAGGTTCATATGTTAATTTCTTAGACCTTGAAGGCCACCTCTTTTCAGAATCCATTTTAACAGTTTTTCACCAATAGAGGGTGTTAGTTTGTGTGTTTCATATAGATAACATTGTGCTCATGCACATGAATTTATCTGGGAGCCAGCACTGATTGGCTAAACTGTAAGTCTGTCAAAAGAACTGAAATAAAGGGGCAGTTTGCCGAGGCTTAGATACAAGATAATCACAGAGGTAAAAAGTATATTAATATAACTGTGTTGGTTATGCAAAACTGGGTAATGGGTAATAAAGGGATTATCTATCTTTTAAAAAAATAAAAATTCTGGTGTAGACTGTCCCTTTAAGAGAGATGGGCTAATGAGCAGTGCAGGTGAAGAGGGGTGAGGAGTAATTGAGTAAAGTAGTTTGTTAAACAGTCAAAAGGTGGCAAAAAGGAATATGAAGATATTTAGCATTTTTAAAAAATAGTCAAAGGGGCGGAGCCAACCACCACCATGGCAGGACGCATCTTAGCTGAGCTCCTGAAATTTGTATAGTATTTGTGCCTATTCTCTAAGCTTATCTGCCTCTCATGGGCCACAACTTTCCCGGTAACAAACTGAGGTTCCCTACTGCATATGGGCAGACTTCAAAATCTGTGACTTGGATGGCAAGACAGATATAAGCCCAACAGGAAAGCCACATGGTGTTCGCCTGCACAAACATAAGCCATTGAGGGTATCTAGTTCGCTAGCTACTCAACCCTAGAAACCTGCGATATCTGTCGAGCTGCTCCGGAGTTACAAGCTATTACACAGCCTTCTCTCCTTTATGACAACAAGAGCCGTGAGTGCAGCGTATCTACCCAGTGCCTAACTCATTGTGGCGGCCGCCGTTCACACTAACAAGAACATCGCTCAGCGCACCTTCAGAATGCTAGATCTAGCGTACATCCTCGCTGAGCTTAGCTCCCGATTTGACCGGCAGCAAACAGATCTTCTTCACACCATAAGATCCGCGGCTAACTGTCCTACTGGGGAAACCCATCAGCAAGACCTACCAACTGGCCTAACCACGGCACTCATAGTGCGCAGCACTGAGCAGCTTTTGCAGCAACAGCTACACATCACCTTAACTGAGCACAGGAATGTGAAGGCGGATCGAGGGCTGTCTTGCACCCAGACCCAGAAAACTGCGGCAGTCCATGTGGTGATACTTAAAGAAGGACCCACGCCACTAACCTCTATGCCAGAACGGAGGGAAAGCCTGAAGTTTCCGTTAGCTTGTCCCCTAGCACTGCAGCATCCCAGACAGAAGCCCTTGAAGTGCCCGGATATGCAGGTCAGTCCATCTGATCTGACGGAGACGGAGCTTGCGGGGCAGACCTTGCCAGAAACAGTGGAGACTCCCATGCAGCCTCACGAGCATCACATGGGTGCAGAGGTTGCACGCTATCTACCCCATGACACAGGGAAACTCGAGCTTAAGCAGAGAAATCCGCTCTCTTCAGCGGAGTGCAGAGTGACCAGTCACCATGTGGAGGGCCTTGAGAAAGCCCATGCTTTGCACAACACGCACATCTGCTTTGTCAAAGGGCTAAACCTAATATCCTCTATTTTACGTACAGGCACCATATTATTCCCATTTGTGTTAGTCTTGTGGCAAAGACTTTGGTGCCGGTTTGGGATAGGTTGACCTGAGGAACATCACCATAGCAGAAGAGGAAACCGATCACACTACAGAGAACTTTACTGGTTACCGTAAACTGACAGAATACTGTCCCTATGCTTTCTCTGCAACTCCGGATTCCATGTGGGATTTCACATTGGCACTTGACCCTTCTGCTATCCTCTCTATACTCATAATATTTTTTGTTGTTGTTTATATTAGTCCCAGTTATGCATTTATTCAAACTTTGATACTAGTAAAAAGAAAATTAACTTTTTTCTTTTTGTTACACCGGAACATCCCTATGTTAACAACTTCCTTAACCAAAGCTTGCTGCATTTATTAATGTGGAGATTATCCTTGCAACATATAATTCTTTGTGGAGTTTAATACTGTTTACTGCTATATGTGAACATTCGTAGTCTCCCACAACTCAATGTACCACAGGCTTGACCATTGTCTGCAATATATTTTAAATGCCTTAGCAGTTAACACTACCACCAGCCTCTCTATTAATATCCCTCCCTATTAGAACAAATAGGTCCTTTTATTATTACTATGTGACCCACATATAGTGCTGGTAGATATATATTGAGGATATTTCAGCTCCCCTGTCTTACCTAATTCTTTAGAACTCTTTGACCCTTACCAATATACACTATTCCCCAGGTCAGTGCATACACTCTATACTATGGAGTGGGATAATATTCTATCAGCATCACTGCGGTCTCTTCTACATGACTCCCATACCTAGGTGTTGGGACATGTGGATACAAAGAGCATCCAAGAGAATAGCTCCCATCCAATACCCCCATAATTGAAGATTGTACATTGATAGGTTTACTCCACACAGGAGTTTATATTGTTCAATTATTATTCTCATTAAAATTATTGTTAACTCTCTCAACATTGCTAGTACTTTATAGATATACATATATGACGCTTACAAGCCGACCCCGTATGCTGTATATACCAGTAGTAGGCATAGGCTGAAAGACAGCCCTTAAAGATATATATAACAGCCTAAACTGTCTCTTTAGGACATGTGAGCTGATGGTTCTTGTTCTTTTTTTGTGTTGGCGATACATAATACCATGTCTGTACCGTGTATATTTTATTAACCCTCATGTTAAGGTACTCCCTCCTTAGCTAAAATGTAAGTAACCGTAACCCTATTGTCACTTCTTATTTTTTTTTGTATATGTATGTTTGAAGGTTTGTGCACATTGGGGCATTGTTTATTGGGTCCTAATAGTTGTTTTTGTATTATCTGCCCTTCTCTTGTTTTTTTTTTCTTTTTGTTTCTCTCAGCCCATCCATTAAACCCAGAGGCGATCCATCCAGTCATATTATATAGCCATATATAATATAATATAATTATATAGCCATGTTATATAGCTCTCTGGGCCGCAGTAGTTGCTCCATTATCGCTACTAATATAGTATGGGGACTTGTCTTTCAGTCTGTCACTCATTCCATTCCGCCAGCTCCTTTGTAAATCTGGGATCCATGGGTAGGAAAGATAGCACTCATATTGAGCTCACTACACGTTAATAGCTCATTTGATTCACCTAAAAATATTGAAGGTCAGTTTTCTGCACAATGTGTACTATCAGCAGTTCATGCTTAGCTTAGTCTAATCTACCCCCCCCCCCCCCATATTTGGTCTCAGTAACTAATATAATCCTACAACTAGGTCTGGTTCATAACTCTTGATCTATTTTTTTTTTTTATATATATATATATATATATAACTTGGATGTTTGTTGTACAGTTATAGGTAAAAAAATTGTACCTAGCATATAATTAGTCTTTACCCTACTATCATCACTTTTTTTAGTTAGTTAGTTAGTTTTAGTTAGTTTATTTGCATGAGGGTGCACTCACTTCTGGTTTTTTTTAGCGGGTCCTAATAATATACAGGTGTTGTTTGTTTTTTTATACTAATCCTCTCTCAACCCCTTTTATCAAGCTTAGAGGAATCGCTCACCTTTATAATTTCAATAGTCCTATGTCGTTCCTTTTTTTATTCTGCTTGCTCCATTATTGTTGATATTATAATCTGGAGATTTGTTTTCATATGTTTTTCCCATGCAAGGAAGGTTTTGGTTCCAGCTTTAGGCCCCGCATAATTCTCAGTACAGGTATCTTTACACATTAAACGGAGCATTACATACAACTTTTAAATAGATCCTAAAACTCCACTATGTACGGGGTTCTATAAGAATATCATATGTTATAGATACACCTCATTTTGTTTATTATTATACCCTGAGTAAACTAGGTCCCTCCCTATTAATTCAATATACAACAGGTTGTCCCTTTGAAGTCTGCCCTTCTGATGATATAATATGACTTTTACTTAATCCCTCCACTTTACTATTTTATTATTTTATAAGGCTCCGCTCCCCATTTCCTCCCCCACTCCACTCTGAGCGGCTCTTGCCCGCTGAACTTCCTTATCCCCTCCCCGCTAACTTGGTCCAAAAGTGGCCAACCAAAAAACTAATCCCCAATTGCCCCAACTGTTTTCTTTTATTAGATTAAATAACTTCTTGAATGGCAATGTGGTGACCATATATATATATATATATATATATATATATATATATATATATATATATATATATATATATATATATATATATATATATATATATATATATATAATGTAAAAATGAGGTTTCATTATCCGTTACTTTTGTGTTGGTTATACATATCTTACAATTGTACGTTTGTTTCCTAGATATTGATTGTAAATTTCATTGTCTATAATACTTGCAATATGGATACCAGATATTGTTTGATATTATATAGTTATTGTTCTGATATTCTTCCAGAGACGCACAGAATCCAAGCCCAGAATGGTTTTGTCTCTACTTCAGTATTTTCTGTAACTCTTTTCACAACCTCAATAAAAAATATTTAAAAAAAAAAAAAAAAGTCAAAGGCACTTTAATAAGATTTCTTCTTAAAAGGACAGTACACTGTAAAATTGTTTTTCAATTAAAGGGACACTAAACCCCAAAATTTTCTTTCATGATTCAGATAGAGAATACAAATGTAAACAACATTACAATTTACTTCTATTATTTATTTTGCTTCATTTTTTAGATATCCTTAGTTGAAGAAAAAGCAATGCACATGGGTGAGCCAATCACAAGAGGCTTCTAAGTGCAGCAACCAATCAGCAGCTACTGAGCATATCTAGATATGCTTTTCAGCAAAGAATATCAAGAGAATAAAACAAATTGGATAATAGAAGTAAATTAGAATGATGTTTAAAATTGAATGCTTTTTCTAAAACATGAAAGAAAAAATGGGAGTTTCGTGTCCCTTTAACCCCTTAGTGACCAGAGCACTTTTCCATTTTCTGTCCGTTTGGGACCAAGGCTATTTTTACATTTTTGCGGTGTTTGTGTTTAGCTGTAATTTTCTTCTTACTCATTTACTGTACCCACACATATTATATACCGTTTTTCTCGCCATTAAATGGACTTTCTAAAGATATCATTATTTTCATCATATCTTATAATTTACTATAAAAAAAAAATGATAAAATATGAGGAAAAATGGAAAAAAACACACTTTTTCTAACTTTGACCCCCAAAATCTGTTACATATCTAAAACCACCAAAAAACACCCATGCTAAATAGTTTCTAAATTTTGTCCTGAGTTTAGAAATACCCAATGTTTACATGTTCTTTGCTTTTTTTGCAAGTTATAGGGCCATAAATACAAGTAGCACTTTGCTATTTCCAAACCATTTTTTTCCAAAATTAGCGCTAGTTACATTAGAACACTGATATCTTTCAGGAATACTTGAATATCCCTTGACATTTATATATTTTTTTTTAGTAGACATCCCAAAGTATTGATCTAGGCCAATTTTGGTATATTTCATACCACCATTTCACCGCCAAATGCGATCAAATACAAAAAATTGTTCACTTTTTCACAAATTTTTTCACAAACTTTAGGTTTCTCACTGAAATTATTTACAAACAACTTGTGCAATTATGGCATAAATGGTTGTAAATTCTTCTCTGGGATCCCCTTTGTTCAGAAATAGCACACATATATGGCTTTGGCGTTGCTTTTTGGTAATTAGAAGGCCGCTAAATGCCACTGCGCACCACAAGTGTATCATGCCCAGCAGTTAAGGGGTTAATTAGGGAGCTTTTAGGGAGCTTGTAGGGTTAATTTTAGCTTTAGTGTAGTGTAGTAGACAACCCCAAGTATTGATCTAGGCACATTTTGGTATATTTCATGCCACCATTTCACCGCCAAATGCGATCAAATTAAAAAAAAACGTAAAATTTTTCACAATTTTAGGTTTCTCACTGAAATCATTTACAAACAGCTTGTGCAATTATGGCACAAATGGTTGTAAATGCTTGTCTGGGATCCCCTTTGTTCAGAAATAGCAGACATATATGACTTTGGCGTTGCTTTCTGGTAATTAGAAGGCCACTAAATCCTGTTGCGCCTCACACGTGTATTATGGCTAGCAGTGAAAGGGTTAATTAGGGAGTTTGTAGTGAGCTTGCAGGGTTAATTTTAGCTTTAGTGTAGAGATCAGCCTCCCATCTGACACATCCCACCCCCTGATCCCTCCCAAACAGCTCCCTTCCCTCCCCCACCCCACAATTGTCCCCGCCATCTTAAGTACTGGCAGAAAGTCTGCCAGTACTAAAATAAAAGGGTTTTAAAAAAAAAATGAAATGTTTTTTAGCATATTTACATATGCTACTGTGTAGGATCCCCCCCCTTAGCCCCCAACCTCCCTGATCCCCCCCAAAACCGCTCTCTAACCCTCCCCTCTGCCTTATTGGGGGCCATCTTGGGTACTGGCAGCTGTCTGCCAGTACCCAGTTTACAATAAAAAGTGCTTTTTTTTTTCCTTTGTTTTTTTTTTTCTGTAGTGTAGCTTCCCCCCCCCCCCCACCCCCCACAGTCAAACCCCCACCACCTTGCTGATTATTTTAATTTTCAATTTTTTTATCTTTTTTATTTCCACATTTTCTGCAGAGTAGCGGTTCCCACCCGCTCCCTCCCCGTGCACGCGCCCGCCCACACCCTCCCGTGCACGCGCGCGCGCCCGTGCGCGCCCCCAGCCACCCCCGCCCACGATCCCGCCCCCCTTCACATCCACAGGGCCATCGATGGCCGCCACCCGCCTCCCGGTCCGGCTCCCACCCACCAACACAGGGAGCAACCGATCTCCGGTGCAGAGAGGGCCACAGAGTGGCTCTCTCTGCACCGGATTACTTAAAAAGGTTATTGCAGGATGCCTCCATATCGAGGCATCACTGCAATAACCGGAAAGCAGCTGGAAGCGAGCAGGATCGCTTCCAGCTGCTTTCCACACTGAGGACGTGCAGGGTACGTTCTCAGGCATTAACTGCCTTTTTTCTGAGGACGTACCCTGCACGTCCTCAGTCGTTAAGGGGTTAATGTATTTTAAATGTCTTGTTATACCAACTGCAAAGTATACAATATTTGAGAAATTGCATTTTCATGCTTATTTGTGTATATGAAGTTGCTTATTTATCTTTTATTTGACTGGAACACCAAAGCTCAATACATAGAGAGAACAATGGACAATTATCATTTTATTTCTTAACTATCCTGCATCCCACTGAGAGTGTAATTTCTTCTGCTTGCTGTGTTTACTTAGGCTTATCAATAGCCTATACTCCAGTATCAAAACTTTCAGTATATGTGGCTATACCACAGGCTAAATTAGCTATTTCAAATGCTGAAAAAGAAGTAAAGGAGCTACTTGTAACCAATTTAATACACTCTAGCAGGTTAAAAATGATCATTGGGAATAATTTAAAGGGAAGACATTTTTTTGGGTGAAGTGTGAAGTGTACATAATAAATAATAGACAATTATAATATATGACTGCAAAGGGTTTTATAGAAAAAAAATGTGTGCTCAGGGGTTAGCTTTTATAAATGCACATACACAGAAGACGTTTTCAAAGGACAACTGCTGTTACTATGTATAGATTCACCTTGCAGTAGTGGAATCTTGACCTTGACAAGTCTACCACTCAATAATTTGCTGAGCTTACACATGAATTAAAATAGGCATGTGCATTTGGGGTTTTCTTCAGGAGTTAGATGCTGAATATGCTATCGCTAGCAGCATTTGGCGATTTCTTCTTGTGAGAGAGCAACACATTACAATCTGTGCAAAATCCAGATATTAGTTTGTTGCAAATTCACAAAAAGAAATCCGGCTCTGAAAATAGATGAATGCCACTGGTGGCGGCCATATTCTGCATTTGTTTCCTAATGAAAACCCTAAACATCCTTAATTTGAAAAGCCCATATATTTTTGCTGGTTGAAGAAGAGCATTGCTATTCCAGATACATTATTAAATTATTGAAAACTTCCTCCATGATTTATGGACATACTATGTTCAGCTTGAAGAAGCAGAGGGTAAAATAAAAAGTCACTTGGTGTGGGCATGTGTGTGTACAAATGTATATAAAAAAGTCAGATAGATAGATAGATAGATAGATATATAGATAGATAGATAGATAGATAGATAGATAGATAGATAGAGACAGAGATACAAGGTTATGTGTATGGAGGAGACTGATAACGAGAGAGGAAGATAGAGAGAATTGACTATTATTATTACTATGTATTGTAAACCTTAATTATCAACTTTGTTATAATATATTTGTGGACAGTTACAAAATAACTGAAGGACAAAGCCTTAAATGGATCTTTTTTATTTCATCTAGGGAGCTATTGCCTTAGGCTCAAATCTCAGAACGATCATTACCAGGCAGTCTATGGCTTTGCTAGAGGCAATATTTACATTGGCCTTAATTGTGTTTGTTAATTTTATTCTTTTACAGGCAGTATGTTATGGCACCTTTTAAACAATGAAACAATTCATTTGAACAGCAACATAGTTCCCCACACTTCACAAATGGGGATGTTTGCATTTAGTCCTTTTTCTGTTTCTATAAAACAGAATTCTAGAATTTTGTTGACTCCCTCATTTTTATTTTAACACACTTTTAACTCTTGAGTATCATTTTCCGTTTCTCAGGGGCAACACTTAACAGTAAATTAAAGCCTTTACCCATGGCAGACTCTATTTATTTTAGTATTGGAATAAATTAAACATGCAGACTATTAGAATGAATTGTAGTTATCTTACTTGTGCTTTAAATGTTGGTGTTTAGTAATTTAGAGTAATCATGACTCCTGTAGA
Organism: Bombina bombina; assembly: GCF_027579735.1. Taxonomy (NCBI): domain Eukaryota; kingdom Metazoa; phylum Chordata; class Amphibia; order Anura; family Bombinatoridae; genus Bombina; species Bombina bombina. The sequence goes on from NC_069501.1 coordinate 178,765,524, forward strand.
GAATAAATAATTTAGTAGACACGTCATTTATTTATATATAAACAAATAGATTGCAATGTAATGTGTTAATAAAATATACAAATGTTGTAGTACCCTGTAATATTATTTTATTTTATGTTGTGCCTAATTTATAAACATACAATTTATTCCTCAAATGTAATAGAGTTGCAAACTGCTAAAGTCAATGACCAATTAACTAAATATCCCAAAAGATCTTACATCATGGCTGCGATCCGATATACGGCGCAGGTTTTGGCGCAAGCGTGGAAACCTGCGCCGCCCGTAGTTTCAGCTCGCAACTCGAGCTATCTCATATACGGCACCGTCCGATGCTAAAGTGCCGTAAGTGTGACAAACCAGCGATGTCGCCAGTGACTTACGGCACTTTAGAAACTGCCGCCACATAAAAAATCTGACTTACGCCTATATTTAGAGTTCTGTGTTAGCCGTCAAAAACAGCGTTAGGGGGTCCTAACGCTGGTTTTGGCCACCCGCTGGTATTTAGAGTCAGTCAGGAGAGGGTCTAACGCTCACTTTCCAGCCACGACTTTTCCATACCGCAGATCCCCCTACGCCAATTGCGTAGCCTATCTTTTCAATGGGATCTTTCTAACGCTGGTATTTAGAGTCTTGGCTGAAGTGAGCGTTAGAAATCTAACGACAAGACTCCAGCCGCAGAGAAAAGCCAGGAGTTAAGAGCCTTCCGGGCCAACGCCGGTTCATAAAGCTCTTAACTACTGTGCTCTAAAGTACACTAACACCCATAAACTACTTATGTACCCCTAAACCGAGGCCCCCCACATCGCCGCCACTCTAATAATTTTTTTTAACCCCTAATCTGCCGACCGCACACCGCCGCAACCTACATTATCCCTATGTACCCCTAATCTGCTGCCCCTAACACCGCCGACCCCTATATTATATTTATTAACCCCTAATCTGCCGCCCCCAATGTCGCCGCCACCTACCTACAATTATTAACCCCTAATCTGCCCACCGGACCTCACCACTACTATAATAAAGTTATTAACCCCTAATCCGCCTCACTTCCGTCTCAATAACCCTATAATAAATAGTATTAACCCCTAATCTGCCCTCCCTAACATCACCGACACCTAACTTCAAGTATTAACCCCTAATCTGCCGACCGGACCTCGCCGCTACTCTAATAAATGTATTAACCCCTAAAGCTAAATCTAACCCTAACACTAACACCCCCCTAAGTTAAACATAATTTAAATCTAACAAAATAAAATAAATCTTATTAAATAAATTATTCCTATTTAAAGCTAAATACTTACCTGTAAAATAAACCCTAATATAGCTACAATTTAAATAATTATTAAATAATTTATTCCTATTTAAAGCTAAATACTTACCTGTAAAATAAACCCTAATATAGCTACAATTTAAATAATAATTATATTGTAGCTATTTTAGGATTAATATTTATTTTACAGGCAACTTTGTATTTATTTTAACCAGGTACAATAGCTATTAAATAGTTAATAACTATTTAATAGCTACCTAGTTAAAATAATTACAAAATTACCTGTAAAATAAATCCTAACCTAAGTTACAATTAAACCTAACACTACACTATCAATAAATTAATTAACTAAACTACCTACAATTATCTACAATTAAACCTAACACTACACTATCAATAAATTAATTACATACAAATACCTACAAATAAATAAAATTAAATAAACTAACTAAAGTACAAAAAATAAAAAAAGAACTAAGTTACAAAAAAATAAAAAAATAATTTACAAACATTATAAAAATATTACAACAATTTTAAGCTAATTACACCTACTCTAAGCCCCCTAATAAAATAACCAAGCCCCCAAAATAAAAAATGCCCTACCCTATTCTAAAATTAAAATTGAAAAGCTCTTTTACCTTACCAGCCCTTAAAAGGGCCTTTTGCGGGGCATGCCCCAAAGAATTCTGCTCTTTTGCCTGTAAAAAAAAACATACAATACCCCCCCCAACATTACAACCCACCACCCACATACCCCTAATCTAACCCAAACCCCCCTTAAATAAACCTAACACTAAGCCCCTGAAGATCTTCCTACCTTGTCTTCACTACACCGGGTATTACCGATCCGTCCAGAAGAGGGTCCGAAGTCTTCCTCCTATCCGGGCGATGTCTTCATCCAAGCGGGGGCTGAAGCGGTCCATCATCCAGCTGAAGTCTTCTATCAAGCGGCAACTTCAATCTTCTTTCTTCCGGCTCCATCTTCATCCCGCCAACGCGGAACATCCATCCTGGCTGACGACTTCCCGACGAATGACGGTTCCTTTAAGGGACGTCATCCAAGATGGCGTCCCTCGAATTCCGATTGGCTGATAGGATTCTATCAGCCAATCGGAATTAAGGTAGGAAAATTCTGATTGGCTGATTGAATCAGCCAATCAGATTCAAGTTCAATCCGATTGGCTGATTGGATCAGCCAATCAGATTGAGCTCACATTCTATTGGCTGATCGGAACAGCCAATAGAATGCGAGCTCAATCTGATTGGCTTTAGAATCTTATCAGCCAACTTTCCTACCTTAATTCCGATTGGCTGATAGAATCTTATCAGCCAATCGTAATTCGAGGGATGCGATCTTGGATGACGTCCCTTAAAGGAACCGTCATTCGTTGGGAAGTCGTCGGCCAGGATGGATGTTCCGCGTCGGCGGGATGAAGATGGAGCCGGAAGAAAGAAGATTGAAGATGTCGCTTGGATGAAGACTTCAGCCGGATGATGGACCTCTTCAGCCCCCGCTTGGAGGAAGACATCGCTCAGATAGGATGAAGACTTCGGACCCTCTTCTGGACGGATCGGTGATACCCGGTGTGGTGAAGATAAGGTAGGAAGATCTTCAGGGGCTTAGTGTTAGGTTTATTTAAGGGGGGTGTGGGTTAGATAAGGGGTATGTGGGTGGTGGGTTGTAATGTTGGGGGGGTGGTATTGTATGTTTTTTTTACAGGCAAAAGAGCAGAATTCTTTGGGGCATGCCCCGCAAAAGGCCCTTTTAAGGGCTGGTAAGGTAAAAGAGCTTTTCAATTTTTATTTTAGAATAGGGTAGGGCATTTTTTTTATTTTGGGGGGCTTTGTTATTTTATTAGGGGGCTTAGAGTAGGTGTAATTAGCTTAAAATTGTTGTAATATTTTTATAATGTTTGTAAATTATTTTTTTATTTTTTGTAACAGTTCTTTTTTATTTTTTGTACTTTAGTTAGTTTATTTAATTGTATTTATTTGTAGGTATTTGTATGTAATTAATTTATTGATAGTGTAGTGTTAGGTTTAATTGTAGATAATTGTAGGTAGATTAGTTAATTAATTTATTGATAGTGTAGTGTTAGGTTTAATTGTAACTTAGGTTAGGATTTATTTTACAGGTAATTTTGTAATTATTTTAACTAGGTAGCTATTAAATAGTTATTAACTATTTAATAGCTATTGTACCTGGTTAAAATAAATACAACGTTGCCTGTAAAATAAATATTAATCCTAAAATAGCTACAATATAATTATTATTTATATTGTAGCTATATTAGGGTTTATTTTACAGGTAAGTATTTAGCTTTAAATAGGAATAATTTATTTAATAAGAGTTAATTTATTTCTTATGATAAAAATTATATTTAACTTAGGGGGGTGTTAGTGTTAGGGTTAGACTTAGCTTTAGGGGTTAATACATTTATTAGAGTAGCGGCGAGGTCCGGTCGGCAGATTAGGGGTTAATACTTGAAGTTAGGAGTCGGTGATGTTAGGGAGGGCAGATTAGGGGTTAATACTATTTATTATAGGGTTTTTGAGGCGGGAGTGAGGCGGATTAGGGGTTAATAACTTTATTATAGTAGCGGTGAGGTCCGGTGGGCAGATTAGGGGTTAATAATTGTAGGTAGATGGCGGCAACATTTGGGGCGGCAGATTAGGGGTTAATAAATATAGGGGTCGGCGGTGTTAGGGGCAGCAGATTAGGGGTACATAGCTATAATGTAGGTGGCGGCGGTGTACGGTGCGGCAGATTAGGGGTTAATAATAAAATGCGGGGGCGGCAGATTAGGGGTTAATAAGTGTAAGGCTAGGGGTGTTTAGAATCGGGGTACATGTTAGGGTGTTAGGTGCAGAAGTAGGAAGTGTTTCCCCATAGGAAACAATGGGGCTGCGTTAAGAGCTGAACGCTGCTTTTTTTTTGTTTTTTTCAGCTCAAACGGCCCCATTGTTTCCTATGGGGGAATCGTGCACAAGCACGTTTTTTAAGCTGGCCGCGTCCGTAATCAACGCTGGTATTTAGAGTTGCAGTGGCGGTAAATATGCATGTACGCTCCCTTTTTGGAGCCTAACGCAGCCCTTCTGTGAACTCTAAATACCAGCGGAATTTAAAAGGTGCAGGGGAAAAAATACACGCGTAGCTAACGCACCCCTTTGGCCGCAGAACTCTAAATCTAGGCGTAAGTTATTAAATCACCCGTACTGTCTAACACGCCTCCCAAACATAGCCTGACACGTATACCCCTCTATCCGCAATCCCCCCTCTCACTCCTAACAATAAATATATTAAACCCTAAACCGCCGCTCCCAGACCCCGCTGACAGCTACATTATCTATATTACCCTCTAATGTGAGCCCCCTACACCGCCGCTACCTATTTTAACTATATTACCCCCTAATGTGAGCCACCTACCCCGCTGCCACGTACATTAACTATGTTACCCCCTAATATGATCCCCCTACACCGCCGCCACCTATTTAAACTATATTAACCCCTAATATGATCACCCTACACCGCCGCCACCTATTTAAACTATATTAGCCCCTAATCTGACCCCCTTACACCGCCGCCACCTATATTAAAATTATTAACCCCTAATCTAATCCCCCTTACACCACCGCCACCTATATTAAATTAATTAACCCCTAATCTAATCCCCCTATACTGCCGCCACCTATATTAAATTAATTAACCCCTAGAATACTAAAATTTCCCTACCACTAAACCTAAGTCTAACCCTACAAATAGCCCTTAAAAGGGCTTTTTGCGTGGCATTGCCCCAAAGTAACCAGCTCTATTGCCAGCCCTTAAAAGGGCTTTTTGCGGGGCATTGCCCCAAAGTAATCAGCTCTTTTACCAGCCCTTAAAAGGGCTTTTTGCAGGGCATTGTCACAAAGTAATCAGCTCTATAATAAATGTATTACCCCCTAATCTAATCCCCCTACACCGCCGCCACCTATATTAAATATATTAACCCCTAATCTGACCCCCCTATACCGCCGCCACCTATATTAAATATATTAACCCAAATTATATTAGGGTTAATATAGTTAATATAGTTATTATATTATATATATTAACTATATTAACCCTATCTAACTCTAACACCACTAACTTAATTATTATTAAAATAAATCTAAATAATATTAATAATATTAACTAAATTATTCCTATTTAAAACTAAATACTTACCTATAAAAATAAACCCTACGATAGCTACAATATAATTAATAATTACATTGTAGCTATTTTATGGTTTATATTTATTTTACAGGTAACTTGGTATTTATTTTAACTAGGTACAATAGCTATTAAATAGTTAATAACTATTTAATAGCTACCTAGTTAAAATAATTACCAATTTACCTGTAAAATAAATCCTAACCTAAGTTACAAATAGACCTACACTATCAATAAATTAAATAAACTACAAATATCTAAACTAAAATACAATTAAATATACTAAACTAAATTACAAAAAACAAACACTAAATTACAAAAAATAAAAAAAGATTAAAAGTATTTTAAGCTCATTACACCTATTCTAAGCCCCCTAATAAAATAACAAAGCCCCCCAAAATAAACAAATTTCCCTACCCTAATCTAAATTACAAAAGTAAACAGCTCTATTACCAGCCCTTAAAAGGGCCTTTTGTGGGGCATTGCCCCAAAGTAATCAGCTCTTTTGCCTGTTAAAAAAACAAACCCCCCCCTCATTACAACCCACCACCCACATACTCCTACTCTAACCCACCCAATCCCCCCTTAAAAAACCTAAGTCTAACCCCCAAGTGCTCTTTACCTGTCCTGAAGACCGGCGGAGAAGGTCCTGTTCCAGGCGGAGAAGTCTTCTTCCAGGCGGTGACCTCTTCTTCTTCCAGGATCCAGCCGGCGCGGAGCGGAGGAGTTGAAGACCGATGACCGCGGAGCTGAAGACCGTCCATCTGGAACTGAAGACCAGCGATGCTGGAACTGAAGATCGGCGACGCTGGAACTGAAGACCTCTGGAACTGAAGACTGGAGCCGGAGCGTGGAGGATCCTCTTCATACGATTGCCGCCGTACACTGAATAGGAATTCAAGGTACGCGATTAAAAATGGTGTCCCTTGAATTCCTATTGGCTGATTTGAGCCTTCAAATTCAAATCAGCCAATCGGATGCAAGCTACTTTAATTCTATTGGCTAATTTGAATAGCCAATAGAATAAGAGCTACTGTAATTCTATTGGCTGATTAGAAGGGTTCTAATCTCAATTCCCATAGCTAAATTACATGTATTGTGACATTTTTTTTTAAATTGATTTCAATATTATTACAAATCTACCACACAGTATACTTATGTTGTAGCAGTAAAGTACACTTATGTGGCAGCAATAGAAAACCAATCTAAAAAATTATTTTGCACGAAACAATATGGCTGATAGCTGGAGTAGGTAACTACCAAGGAGAGAATATTTACTATCTGCGATCCACCAAATTGATGGATTAACAAGTCATAGGTTATTCAAAAGTCTCTGATTCTGCAATTCATGTTATAGTTGGTATAAAGGTGTAGAAGTATAAGAATGTTAGTATCCAAAAATCGGAGTCTTTAAGCAGTCCGCAAGTCAACACAAGCCACACGTTAACCAGTGATACTCACAAGCTCCTCATGCTATCAGGGGAAGCTGTTAGTGGATAATTGTTGGGAACGTAACAAGCCGTTTTCACAGCTAGTTTGCTCACTATTCATTCACTTCAGCGTCCTCCTCGAGTCTCCGTTCTATGGAAACATGATATTTCCTTGTGTTCTGATTGGGTCCCAGCCAGCTGTGGGAATTTTTGAATTTTAACAGCTAGAACTTGCGTCTCAAATGGATTCCTTTAGGTAGTAGACAGCAGATTAACGTGTTTCGCCAGATAGGCTTTATCAGAGTGCTGTATCTATTGTATGGTCTTTTATCGGATAAAGTTCAATTTTATTGGTTATTCAATATATGATGTAATATCTCAGAACCAGTGTATGCAAAGAAGTTTGAAAAAATCTAAAGGGATGTCAAAGTCAAAGTTAAAGGGATACCAACCCAATTTTATTTTATGATTCAGATAGAGCATGCAATTTTAAGCAACTTTTTAATTTACTCCTTTTATAATTTTTTCGTTGTTAGACACCAATCAGTAGGCGCTACCCATGTGTTGAACCAAAAATGGGCCAGCTCCTTTGCTTGCCTTCCTGCTTTTTCAAATAAAGATACCAAGAAAATGAAGCAAAATTTATAATAGGAGTAATTAGAAAGTTGATTAAAATTGCATGCTCTATCTGAATCATAAAATAAAAAATGTGGGTTTTGTGTCCCTTTCCTTTAAACTGCATGAGTCATTTATGACATGCAATTTTAAACAACTTTTCAATTCACTTTTAGCTTTAGCTACTTTGTTTCTATTCTGGGTATCTTTTGTTGAAGCGTATACCTAGGCACAAGAATCTACATATATTTTGAGCACTATATTGCAGCGGTTCTGTCATACTGTGTCCACCAATGCTACACAAATTCTTCTACATATAGTGCTCAGGACACATGTTCACTCCTGAGCTTATCTATGTATGCACTTCAATAAAATATACCAATACAACAAAGTAAACTTGATATTAGTATTAAACTGGAACATTGATTAGAATTTTATGCTATATGTCAATGGTTCCTAAAGTGGGCAGTACTGGAAGGGGGGCACTGGGATTAACATAAGGGCACTAGTGGAAAGGAGTAGAAGAAGATGCTAGTGGGCCCCTCCAAGTGTAATTGTCATAATTTGTTGTGCTTTATCCTAGATGCACAAAGCAAAACAACTTTCTTGCTTTCCATATGAGGTTTCACTGCTCTTTGCCTTCAAGGCTTTTTCTTCTATGATAGTTCAGATTTATCAGCTTCACTTTGTAAATTGCAGCGACTTGTATTGTAGGCTACATTATCTATATTACCCTCTAATGTGGCAGCAATAGAAAACCAATCTAAAAAATTATTTTGCACGAAACAATATGGCTGATAGCTGGAGTAGGTAACTACCAAGGAGAGAATATTTACTATCTGCGATCCACCAAATTGATGGATTAACAAGTCATAGGTTATTCAAAAGTCTCTGATTCTGCAATTCATGTTATAGTTGGTATAAAGGTGTAGAAGTATAAGAATGTTAGTATCCAAAAATCGGAGTCTTTAAGCAGTCCGCAAGTCAACACAAGCCACACGTTAACCAGTGATACTCACAAGCTCCTCATGCTATCAGGGGAAGCTGTTAGTGGATAATTGTTGGGAACGTAACAAGCCGTTTTCACAGCTAGTTTGCTCACTATTCATTCACTTCAGCGTCCTCCTCGAGTCTCCGTTCTATGGAAACATGATATTTCCTTGTGTTCTGATTGGGTCCCAGCCAGCTGGGGGAATTTTTGAATTTTAACAGCTAGAACTTGCGTCTCAAATGGATTCCTTTAGGTAGTAGACAGCAGATTAACGTGTTTCGCCAGATAGGCTTTATCAGAGTGCTGTATCTATTGTATGGTCTTTTATCGGATAAAGTTCAATTTTATTGGTTATTCAATATATGATGTAATATCTCAGAACCAGTGTATGCAAAGAAGTTTGAAAAAATCTAAAGGGATGTCAAAGTAAAAGTTAAAGGGATACCAACCCAATTTTATTTTATGATTCAGATAGAGCATGCAATTTTAAGCAACTTTTTAATTTACTCCTTTTATAATTTTTTCGTTGTTAGACACCAATCAGTAGGCGCTACCCATGTGTTGAACCAAAAATGGGCCAGCTCCTTTGCTTGCCTTCCTGCTTTTTCAAATAAAGATACCAAGAAAATGAAGCAAAATTTATAATAGGAGTAATTAGAAAGTTGATTAAAATTGCATGCTCTATCTGAATCATAAAATAAAAAATGTGGGTTTTGTGTCCCTTTCCTTTAAACTGCATGAGTCATTTATGACATGCAATTTTAAACAACTTTTCAATTCACTTTTAGCTTTAGCTACTTTGTTTCTATTCTGGGTATCTTTTGTTGAAGCGTATACCTAGGCACAAGAATCTACATATATTTTGAGCACTATATTGCAGCGGTTCTGTCATACTGTGTCCACCAATGCTACACAAATTCTTCTACATATAGTGCTCAGGACACATGTTCACTCCTGAGCTTATCTATGTATGCACTTCAATAAAATATACCAATACAACAAAGTAAACTTGATATTAGTATTAAACTGGAACATTGATTAGAATTTTATGCTATATGTCAATGGTTCCTAAAGTGGGCAGTACTGGAAGGGGGGCACTGGGATTAACATAAGGGCACTAGTGGAAAGGAGTAGAAGAAGATGCTAGTGGGCCCCTCCAAGTGTAATTGTCATAATTTGTTGTGCTTTATCCTAGATGCACAAAGCAAAACAACTTTCTTGCTTTCCATATGAGGTTTCACTGCTCTTTGCCTTCAAGGCTTTTTCTTCTATGATAGTTCAGATTTATCAGCTTCACTTTGTAAATTGCAGCCACTTGTATTGTAGGCTTGCATTTTTTTTTTTTGTCAGCACTGTACATTAGCACATGTTACTAACATTACCTGCACATTTTTAGATCATTGTGTAGTAGCAGGACACACAGTAAAGGCCTGCTGTGCTTGTCTGAGTAGCTTTGTATACAGTCAACCATATAAGGGGTTTAAATCTTCTGTCATCAGAAATAATCTGGTGTTGCACTACATAACACTTTGGTAAGTAGAATACACTTTCTATAAAGTTGATTTATTGGTGCAGTAGTACATCTATGCTCCAAGCAAAGAACACAACTCCACATCTCATACTATGGCAATTTAAGACCCCTGCTAAGTGACATGCAATCAGAAATTGGAAAAGTGTTATCACTTCATCAAGCCCATCCATTGGATTAACAGTTTTTGAACAGTGAAGTAATTACTAAATCTAGTTTATAAAACTCTTGCACAGTGACTATAGACTTTACTCCTTTAGATTGTATTGTGTCATTATCTTGTGCACTGCTGGGGCCCATTTAAGACGTCTGCTACATGCGCTCTCTTCCAAGTCAAGGCTCACAGAGTTTTATCATCCCAATCACATCTGATCAGGATGATTGAAAAGCCCTTCTCTGATGGCTGCGTGGGAGCAGGGATGCGGCTGCATAAGCAATTGCTTGTACAATGTTAAATGCTCTCCACAATGCCCGGCAGACATGGTTCCCAGAGGCCAACCATATCCTTCCTGGCTTTAATAAAATGGGGCCCCTAGTCTGAATATTACTTTAATGGGTTATGTTAGGGAGGCACTGATAGTGAGTTTATTGAACCAAGGGGTCAGTGACCTGAAAAAGTTTGGTATCCACTACTCTATGTGAATCTTGAAAGTTTCATTTTAAATTTCATGTCCATTTAAAACATGTCCAACATTTATAGAAAACTATTATTTAATTTCTTATATGGGAGCAAATGTTCATTTCCTTCCCCGCATATGTCTAGAGATTGCTGGTGACATCAAATCTAGACAACATTCACAAAATGTGAGTATAGCTAGTTTTCATAAATACATGTCAAATATGGCAACTTGCAAGCTTCTGGTCAATTTAGACCAGTGCATTTATAAATTAATTCATGCTATGGCATATTGCCTCCTTCTCAAAAATAAAAACGTATGTATTAAGAATTGACATATAACAATGTAGCCCACAGCACCCTCCTCAGGCCCTGGAATGGATCACCTTCCTTCCTCAGCGGCAGAACCCAGAAAGTCAGACTCCCACCCTTTTCCTCCAATCCCACAGCAATCAGCTGCGGCGTACCCCAAGGCTCTTCTCTTAGCCCCACCCTCTTCAACATCTACATGGCCCCCCTCGCCACCATCATCCGACAACACAACCTCAACATCGTCTCCTATGCCAACGACACCCAGTTAATCATCTCACTCACCCGAGACCCCGCCACCGCCAAGAAAAACATCCACAAAGCAATTGCCACCTGAATGAACAACAACCGTCTCAAACTTAACACTGACAAAACCGAAATCCTCCTCCTCGGACCCACCAAATCTACATGGGATGACTCCTGGTGGCCCACAGCCCTCGGACACCCTCCAACTCCAACACACCATGCATGAAATCTAGGCGTCATCTTCGACTCATCACTTCCCATGGACCGCCAAATCAACGCCGTCTATTCAACTTGTTTTCACATACTCCACCTACTATGAAAAATCTTCAAGTGGATCCCTACCGAAACTAGAAAATCTGTCACCCACGCCCTCGTCAGTAGTCGACTGGACTACGGCAATACACTCTACGTGGGGTCCACCATCAAGCTCCAGAAATGACTCCAACGCATCCAGAACACCTCGGCCAGACTCATCCTCAACATCCCTCACCAAAACCACATCACCGAACACCTAAGGAACCTACACTGGCTCCCTGTCAACCAGAGAATCACCTTCAAGCTCCTAACCCATGCATTCAAGGCCCTCCACAACATCGTTCCTGAATACATAAACCACCGTGTCAATTTCTACACCCCCTCCAGACAACTCCGCTCTGCCGACCAAGCACTCACAGTCATCCCCCACATCAAGAAAAAAACAGCTGGCGGAAAATCCTTCTATATGGCAGTAAGGTCATGGAACTCCCTCCCGCTGCACCTCAGACAATCCATCTCCCTTTCAAACTTCAGGAAGGACCTCAAGACCTGGCTCTTCGACTGAATCGTCTTCCCTTAGGCCTCCTCTACCCCCCTCTCATAGCGCCTTGAGACCCTCACAGGTGATTAGTTTGCGCTTTACAAGTACCCAATATATAGATAGATAGAAGGTCTGCATATATTGTGTATTGTGATGTGAATATTGTTATATTAACATGTGTCCAATTACATTTCATTAGCAGTTATTTATAATGTATTTATAAAGCCACACCATAGTCTGGGAAATATTATAACTTTTTAACCAACTTGATAAAAAAAAGTTGGTTGGAAATTTAGATGTGGTTGGTTAAAGAATGGTTTTGAGAAAGGAGAAAGTTGTGCTATTAACAAAAAGCTCACATTTAAATAAAACTGAAGTGGACCACTTTGGAAATGGGCTTTAATCCATTGTTTCTCAACTCCAGTCCTCAAGTACCCCTAACAGACCACATTTTCATGATCTCTTAAGTAGAACACAGGTGAAATGATCAGCTGATCAGTAACCATGGTAACTAACCTATTCTCACCCATCAGCTGATTATTTCACCTGTGCTCTAGTTCATAAATCATGAAAATCTGGCCATTTAGGGGTACTTGAGGACTGGAGTTGAGAAACACCGCTTAAAGGTACACGAAACTCCCAAAAATTCTTTCATGATTCAGATAGAGAATACAATTTTTCTCCAATTTACTTCTATTATCAAATTTGCTTTGTACTCTTGTTATTCTTTGTTGACGAGATATCTAGATAGGTAGCCTGCACATGTCTGGAGTACTACATGACAGGAAATAGTGCTGCTGTCTAGTGCTCTTGCTAAAGTACAACATTGTTGCAAAACTACTGCCATATAATAATATAATAATACTGCAAACACCTGCACACTCCTGAACATACCTTCCTGCTTTTCAACAAAAGAGAACAAGAAAACTAAGAAAATTTGATAATAGAAGTAAAATGGAAAGTTGTTTAAAATCGTATGTTCTATCTGGATCATGAAAGAAAAAATATTTGTTTTTTGTCCCTTTTTGTGATTGCTAAGCCATTTCCTACCTGGGTGCTAAGCTGGATTTAAGCTTTTTTTTTTTTTTTTAACTATTTTTAAATATATTTTATTTTTATTTTTTTTTTTCTCCAGATCCCCAATACTTATACATTTGGAAAGTTTTGGCGATTACCTTTCCAATGGTGGGTCTTGGGGGTCTGTAGCTGCTTAGATGCCTGAGATACAGGCTTCTAAGCAGCATGTCCCCTTTCCCTATATTGTGCATTGTAATATTAAATAAAGTTGCACGGTGACGTCATCACATCATTGCATGTGATGTCACCGTGCTAAAAGGAAATCCCCGGCGATGCCTGTCACTATACAGGCCCGATCGCCGGGGTGGGAGTTGATGGGAGCCCCCAGATTGCCCTCAAGGTGGGTGAGTGCTAGCGATGTCTCTGAGCCGTCGTCAGCACCTGACTGGGACAATTTTTGACGGCTCAGAGCCGTTGTTGGCACTCAAGGGGTTAAATCAATCTGTCAGCTGGCTTGCCTTAGCTTTATTTGGATTGGTTATACAATGTGTTTGGTTTTCAGTGACTTTAAACTAACAATAAAATGCAAGGTCATTTGAAACTGACTTATTCTGTAGTCAGCAATCAGCTGAAACTCATCTAGAATGTCTCCATTGTTTTCATTTAATTTAATATTATCACCTTCAATTATTCATTTAATATTATGACATTTTACATTTAATGCAATTATTGTAGTTGAAATAATTTCTTTGTGTTATTTTGTTTAAAACTAATATTTAGATTAGCAAAGTTCTTATAAACAACAATGCTTATCTTAGCTACAAATGAAGGCACTGCTGAATCCCTCATCTTAGCGGAACTACAAACTGTATTCTCGCCTAAACTAGAGAAACTTCTACACTCTTGCGCTGAATTATGCAAAATGCTGTCGGGCAGGACGCAGCATGGGCTTCAAGAACGGCCAGCCATTGAGACTTTCATAAATACCGACACCTCCCTGTCCCTTACTGACGACTGTAAGTCTCCGCGGCTGTTAGTGAGTGAAATAACTTCTCCTGCTACAGATCTGGTGGGACCCGATACAGAAACGCGACTTAGACTAGAGAAGAGCCTACCGGCACCTGCATGGACCCGCCAGCTGTGGAGCCCAGCTATAGAGCTTGATGTCCATTCGATCTGGTCGGGCTGTGTTTTGGAGATGACTGTTCACTTGAGGCACGCAAGTCATCTGCCTGATGCCCCAGCTTCGGCTACAGAGTCTAACCCAGGTACGAGAGAGGAGGCTGCTTACAAGGCCGTCTACCCGGCTGTCCTTACAGCCAAGTCCCCTGATACTTCATGTGCCACTGCTGATGCGGCGGAGGACCGACTTGGTAGTCATAAATATGGAACAATGTCCAAACTTGCTACATTTCTGTCTATAACCCTGAGAGACTACATGCCTGGCATCACTGATGTGAGAGCTGGGGGGAGACGGAGGCAGTGTGGGAGTCGAATGGTTACGGGTGTTGGCTAACTCTAATTTCTTATCATTTTTGCTGTAGCAACTGCCGCTAATTACTGTGTACACAATTTACATGAACTGAGGTTTTGCGCAGCTTTCATATATCTGTGGAACTCCCAGCACCTTTAAATATCTGGTTGCATTTGTCCAGCATCTGTAAATTTGTAATCTCAGCGGTTGCATTACCTTGCCTTTTAGATTGGACTATATTATATATTGGATCTGCTACATATATGCCTAACTCTGGTCGTTTTGCTGCACTTACTTTTCCTCCCCCTGAGATATTAAAGCTAACAGTAAGGGCAGTACATTTCATTAGCGCTGCGTTCTCATACCAAATAGTTTAGATATCACTATATCATGCCTCACATCTATAAATTGACCCCATCCTGTGAGTAGGTCTGCTGATCACTGTATTATGCTGTTGTACACTTGGTCTGTTGTAGTTCATAAAATCATTTTTGTTCCCTAATTGACAAATCTATATGTAAATCTGCTGAAAAGGTTACTCACTCGCAAGAAGCTCCATTGCTCTGTTAAACCCTTTTAATTCCCAGACGGCAATAGACATATCTTTCTGTGAGTGCTGTTATTAACTGAGCTCTTGACAAACCCACTGATTAATTGAATGCATAAGCATGCCAATCTTATATTGCTGACTAGAACACAATGTCAATTAGTCTCTATATATATTTAAAGGGGAAGATTTATTTAGGAATGCTTGTAAATGGTTATTTATTCTTAAGAAGCTCCGCCACTCTGTTAAAATACTCCTGGTCTATCCCCAGTGCTGTAGCCTATTGCATGGACTGTGGGCTGATTCCGGTACAATCTCTGCGTGGCAGACGCAAGTCACTCCCACTTCAATTTAGTTCGGCCCGCATCTTTCATCGAAAATATACCTGGGATGTTGATGCGACTGTTACCACTACTACTTTCCTCAGGCACCCTCAGGAAACTATTACAGCCCCGCAAACACTCATTCCAACATTAAGCTAAAACAGATCATTTCACTATGAAGAGATCGATTCCCCACATATCACATTATACAGCTACTTCCTTTCATCCAAAGGCTAGCCCACTGTTCACTGAAGGTAAACTATCAGACAGTATAACATACTGACAGAACTAGACATTCTTCCCTATAAGAGCTGCTTTTAACTGAGCCCCTGGCAAACACACGGATTAACCAAACACATAGACTTGTTTATATTGTCCTATTGAGTAACATATATTGTCATTCAGTCTATGTATGTATATTATCTTATCATAAGGGACGGCCTATTTCTAAATTAAATAATATTAGCCCTTATACTGCAGACAGATCTAGCCCAACTCAACTGTCCTGTGGCCACACTCATTCTCCATTTCGCGGACGTGTTGTTTATTAGGTCGCAGACTTTGTGCCTCTAAGTACTTGCTTGCACGCAGCTCACTGTCAGTGTTTGCCTGTCTTTAATTAGCTCTGTCACAGCTTTATTTTATATGTAAGGAAATCCTACTCTCTACCTTATAGCCTTTTTGTTAACAGAATACCCACTCTTAAATTTACTTTGCCCTCACAAATCTTCCTATAATCTAAAGAAATATGTGCTATACTGCTTGTACTGATGGTCCCCATTACTAGCCTATAGTTGTTATCCTAACTTAGCACTACATAACAAACTAGGAAGAGGCACTTGCTGTTGCCTGTTTATGATTTTCTATTACTTACTTGTATCTCACTGTGACTCCAGCAATGTACGCTAATGTTTCATGAAGGAGGATTACTATTTTGCTGGTTGATCTTTGGTAACTTCCTATCAATGTGAGCGAGCCAGCACTATTACTGACCCATTATGGTATTGTCCTAAGTTCACCACAATAACTCATGGATTATATTGCAAATTATGTAGAAATGTTATTTGTTGGTCTATTTATGCCCACTATGCCCCCCTCACCTCCTCCCACTCTATCCTTCCCCCTCCCTGACTTCCCCCTCCTAGCCTCCCTATTGTCTCCCCCGCTCTGTCTGTTTCCCACATCCCTTCCCATTCTTCCATTCCCTGTTTGTCCTGTTTTGTTTTATAATAAGGTTAAAAAACTCCAATATAGCGGTGCAAACCCATGTATTTTAAAACAATAACTGTCTATTGAAAGTTTATGAAGATATCTGCATGTTGTCAAGTGAAGTTGCAATTGATTGATTGTATTGTACTATCTGCCTTCTTGGCTCATCCTGCGAGATGGGCTGGAGAAGCATCCTGTAACTTTGCACCCTTTGTTGGTTATAAATAAAAGTTTAAAAAACTAATATTTAGTCATAATATGTTTATAACATTTGATGGGGGATTGTTTTTCAATTTAATAAAGATAATGGGGCCTATTTATGAAAGGTCTTGCGGACCTGATCTCGCTGAATGCGGAGAGCAATACGCTCTCCATATTCAGCATTGCCCCAGCAGCTCACAAGAGCTGCTGATGCAACGCTGCCCCCTGCTGACTCGCGGCCAATCGGCCGCCAGCAGGGAGGTGTCAATCAACCCAATCATATTCTATCGGGTTGAATTGCGGCTATTCCTGTCCGCCTCATCAGAGCAGACGGACAGGGTTATGGAGCAGCGGTCTTACGGAGCTTGATAAATGGGCCTCTTAGGCTCTTCCTGTCCAGTTTCTCCTAATAACAACTGGCACTCATATTTATTAAATGTCATCACAAATTAAAGAGACTGTAAATCAAAATGTAACTTTCCAATTGACATCTGGTATCTTTTGTTGATTAGTATACTGAGGTAGGCTCAGGAGCAGCAATTCATTACTGGGAGCAAGCTGGTTATTGGTGACTGCACCTCTTCCTAGATGTGCTCCTGAGCCTACACTTAAACCAGTGATGGTTTTATGGGGGTGCTGAGGGGTGCTATGCATGTGTAGTACCCCTGTTGAGTGGAAAAGGGCTCCATATATATTGTGTGCTGTGCCTTCATCACCTTTGTTAACCCCCCAATTACCCCCCCCCCAATATTAAGTTCTAGAACTGCCACTGACTTCAACAAAGGATATCAAGACAACAAAGCAAATTTGATAACAGAAGTAAATTGGAAAGTTATTTAAAATTGCATGCTTTCCCTGTAATTTAACTTGGGAATCTGCAACAATTAAGAGGCTTTTCAAGGGAAGCATATTTTCCTTATAACAAAAATGATAGATGCTTTTAAATACTTTAATGTCTCTTCAATTTAGCAATTTGAAGCAATTGTAAAAGGTGACATATCAGCTTTCTTGTCTTTTGAGAACAGTCGCACTGGAGATTATTTACCTGACTTTTTGTAATTATACCTCTAAGTAAAGAAAGGAAAAAAGTACTTATCCTTTATTTTATTTTCTAGTAAAATTTCCTGGTATCAGAACATATGTTGACCCACATACCTATGAAGACCCTAACCAGGCTGTACATGAATTTGCAAAAGAACTGGACTCCACAAGCATTGCTATTGATAAAGTTATTGGAGCAGGTAACATCAGTTTTTTTTATGTTTACAAAAAGTATGATTTTTATGTTTTGGAGAACATTATATTATAAGCCAATATAAAGATATTTTCCTTTCAGTTCAGTTTCAGTATCAAATTATTGTAATAAACCTAAGATTTACATAGTAAAATAATATTTTATTTGAATAAAGATCAAAATATCAGCATTTATTTACATATTTTTTTATATTTATAGATCTGATACAGTTTCAAACCTTCTAAAGTATCAAGCCTACATTAGCTAATAAAAAAGCAGGTCAGATTACTAAAAATTAATTTATTATGGGCTAGATTACGAGGGGAGCGCAATTTAGTGCTTCCGCTCAAGCGTAAACTACACTAGATGGAGGCTTTTTGCGTGCCTCAGGTTGCGCTCGTATTTGAAGTTGAAAGTTAAAAAAGTTTGATCATGGCCATAAACCTGAACGTACTTAAAAAAATCTCGACCGCTTAAACTTCTTCTCCCATAGACTTCAATGAAGTTTGAGATATAAAAAAAAACAAACACATGTGCTCACATGCTAATCTGACCGCATATATTCAAGAGAAGTAAACCCAACATGAAATATTAATATTTCACATTCCAATGTTTTTCACATAGCAGAATATGTTCTATTTATTTTTAAAGGGATATTTCTATATATATCTGATGATCTTTTTGTAAGATATATATCTATTTTTTTTTCTCTCTCTCTCTCTCTAAATCTTAATAAAGATTTGATTTTGATGTCCAAAGTCCAGTGAGTGCTTCATTCTGCTTCTTGCTGTACATTCATCAAGAGCACCCTGGTAGTTGCAGGATGGTGGTGAGAGTGCATATACCTTTGAACTTTTGCTTTTATATATATATATATATATATATATATATATATATATATATAGGAATATATATTTAAAAATAGATTGAACATTTTCTGTTATGGGATGAACAATGGAATGTAAAATACATACATAGTTAAACACATTAAATATTAATAGAGAATAAAAATGTTTGCCTTGACAGTGGCCGGTTTGACAGGTCTTTTTTTCACATCAGATGAGTAAATGGATGCCATCAGAGGGGTGTAAACGGGAAGGGAAGTGTTCTCCTTATGTGTTTACTCCGATCGGCTTGACAATGCCTGATAACTGTGTGGGCGGTGTTATGTGTTATCCAATGGCACAACTTGATATTTAGACTGTTTCATTTACGTGTAATCCCGTGACATGTACCAGTGTGGGATGTAGGAACACTGTGGGATCGCCTAATATATCATTTTTAGAAACACAGTATATATATATGGATCACAACACACGAATTGATATGCACATTTATTATTCTATTGTTTAATGCTATTCTCACTCACAGGGTTGTGTTAATATCGTATTGAGGTTTGGGCTACCAGTATGGTTTAGTGCCCTAATGTTTGCACACGATCTCCAATGATTGGAGACAGGATTGGGGGGAGGGGCCTGAAGGCCTTTATAAGTTTGTTCATTTGCACATTCTGATTGTCAGAAGAAGGGACGTTTGATGTCCTGAAACGTCACTTAATAAAGATTTCATTTTGATGTCCAAAGTCTAGTGAGTGCTTCATTCTGCTTCTTGCTGTACATTCCTCAAGAGCACCCTGGCAGTTGCAGGACGGCGGTGAGAGTGCAGATACCTTTGAACTTTTGCTTATATATATATATATATATATATATATATATATATATATATATATATATATATATATATATATATATATATATATATATATATATATATATATATATATATAGGAATATCTATTTAAAAATACATCGAACATTTTCTGTTATGGGATGAACAATGGAATGTAAAATACATACATATGTATCTATTTATTTTTGTGTTTTACTGTACAGGTGACCCTCGTTTTACAATGGTTCAATTTACACCGTTTCAGAATAGCAACCTTTTTTTCCAGTCATGTGACTGCTATTGAAAAGCATTGAGAAGCAATGCATTTATTAAAATAGCCAGTAGGTGGAGCTGTCAGCTTGTGTTGCAGCAAAGCCAAGCAAGTTGAAATTAATCAGTTTAACCAGACCTGAGCTATCAAGCAGATTTCAAAGGTACAAGATCTTCCTGTCTATAAATCAGTCCAGATTGGACTGCATAGAAAGAACTGTTTGCAGAAAAATGCAAGTGAAGTCTGTGTTGTGTGATTATTTTATTAGGTTTATAATGCTGTTTAGCAAATGTTTTTGTTCATTTAACTTAGTTTAATTATATACTCTGTGTTGTGTGAATATTTTATTAGGTTTATAATGCTGTTTAGCATTTAAAGTCTTCATTTCAAAGCTTTAAAAATAATGTATTAGGTGTTACTTATGATAATTTTGAGAGGAGCCTGGAACCTATCTCCCTCACTTCCCATTGACTTACATTATAAACTGGGTTTCAATTTACGACGGTTTCAATTTACAACCATTCCTTCTGGAACCTAACCCCGGCGTTAACTGAGGGCTACCTTTATGCACTGTACATATTTAACATTCCTATGTTCTTCACTTGCAGGAAAATGTAGATTTTAACCATGTCGGGTAAGTGCACATGAAAACGTATTAATCTTAAGGTGCGTTATTGAAATATTACATATAAAATATAAAAAAATAACTAAATTATTAAACATACTGTAAAATATACCGAATAATCAATAGAATATATTTATATATTTTTTTTGCAATATTTGTAATAATTTGTAATAATTTTGATACATTTTTAAAATCTTTTATTTGTAATATTTCAAAAAAATACCTTAAGATTACAAATTTTTCTGTTGTGCTAACGCGACCGTGTTAAAATCTAAAATGTTCGTATCTATATCTATATACAATGAAAAGGACATTAGAATGTTAAATATGAACAGTAAATATACTGTATAACACATAAATATATAAATACATCTGTACACACATATTTACACACACACACACATATATACAGAATAGATGAAACTTGCACTCACTGGATTTTTAGAAAAGGTGCTTTATTTAGCACAAAACTTTTTTGTGCTAAATAAAGCACCTTTTCTAAAAATCCAGTGAGTGCAAGTTTCATCTATTCTGTATCAAACCGTGCCTGCACCCTGGTAAATGCCTTTTAAGTGAGAGTGCACTTTCTCTGCTTTATTTTATATATATATATATATATATATATATATATATATATATATATATATATATATTTACACATGTATATGTATGTATCTATATGTAAAATCCCCTTGTCTGTCTATTTTTTTCAAACACCTGAGACCTCATATCTTTGAGCCCTTATAACTTTTCATTACAATATTTTTTTTAAAATAATTTTTATCAGACAGTGTTATTATGAGTGTAACTGTATTTTAAATGTATCTTGATGTTTTTCTGCAACTTTTTTGTCTCATGTAACAATTAACCAGAACTCTGAATTCGTGCTAACCCTACGTGCTCACACACAACAGTTAGCGTGCCACTTGTAATCTAGCCCAATGTGTGATGTTTTATTAGAATAGCAAAAAATATTAACAGTAAGTAAAATAAAACACATTTATAATTGTTGCTGCCTAAATTTTTACCACAAGAGTGCACTGTTCTCATTCATTATTAATAAAAAAAAAAATTTAATCACCAGATCCCTAAGTATATCTATATAAATGTAAATTAATTATCTAAGTTAAGATAAAATATATTTTTTAATCACTTGACAAATAATGACAACATGGGACAGAAAACTTGTCTTTAGAAATGGACTGGCCCAGAAACCTGTGATCTGCAGGAGAGGGGTTGGTAAATGGCAAACATATAACCATGAACAGACAGGTCCAATAATCTGTGATCTGCAGGAAAGGGGTAGGTAAACACATAACCATGAACAGGCAGGTCCAGTAACCTGTGATCTGCAGGAAAGGGGTTGGTAAACACATAACCATGAACAGACAGGTCCAGTAATCTGTGATCTGCAGGAAAGGGGTTGGAAAACATATAACCATGAACAGACAGGTCCAATAATCTGTGATCTGCAGGAAAGGGGTTGGCAAACATATAACCATGAACAGACAGGTCCATTAATCTGTGATCTGCAGGAAAGGGGTTGGCAAACATATAACCATGAACAGACAGGTCCAATAATCTGTGATCTGCAGGAAAGGGGTAGGTAAACACATAACCATGAACAGGCAGTTCCAGTAACCTGTGATCTGCAGGAAAGGGGTTGGTAAACACATAACCATGGACAGACAGGTCCAGTAACCTGTGATCTGCAGGAAAGGGGTTGGTAAACACATAACCATGAACAGACAGGTCCAGTAACCTGTGATCTGCAGGAAAGGGGTTGGTAAACATATAACCAAGAACAGACAGGTCCAATAATCTGTGATCTGCAGGAAAGGGGTTGGTAAACACATAACCATGAACAAACAGGTCCAGTAATCTGCGATCTGCAGGAAAGGGTTTCGCAAACATATAAACCATTCTGTCCCAGTAACTTGAGATCTGCAGCACTGCAATTGCATTCTGGAGAACTGCAGAACAAGACTTGGCAAATGTGTAGTCAGGTCAGCAACTTGGAAACAGTCAATAGCCTTGGCACGTGTACATTAGCCACATGCAGAAAGACAGACAGATTACAAAGGCAACTTCTAATTGGAGGTGCACTATATAGACCTGTATATGTGTGTGTTTTATTTATTTTATTGTATAATGCTATAATATGTATTCTAATTATTGTGATGTATACAATTGTGTATTTTTCTGTTGGGGTGTTTCTTCATTTTTCTTTTTTTTTTAGGAACAAGGTTTCATGTTCGTGATATTAATATTTTATGGAAGACAATAGCTGTGACTAGTTTAATTTATTTATTGCCAATATAAGTTCTCACTGTTATGAAAGTGTTATACTTACAATATTGCAACTGCACTGTAGCAAACGTGTTATAGAACACATTTTTACAGTGCGGTCGCAATATTATAACACGTTCAGAACAGTGAGAATTTATATCGGCAATAAATAAATAAAACTAGATAGTCGCAACTACTGTCTTCTATGAAATGAAATCTTTTTTCCTAAAAAAGCAAAAACAAGCAAAATCAAAATACCTTATTTTTAAAATCACGGCAATAATTAAAATACATTTTATAGCATTATAAATAAAATACATATAAATAAAACATTGTATATACATGTATAATATACCCCTTCCCTACAGCTCTTATAGGTTTAATAGTAATATTTATTAAAAAAGTCTGGATTGCACACATAACGAATATAGAGGCGTTCTGTTGGAGTTTGATGGGCGTTCCATGGGAGTAACATGTATTTTAATGGGGAAACATCACTGTGAGTGTCTTATTTTAAAAGCAGTGTCCTCCATCTTAGATACACCTTTGGTTAACAATAGATGTAACTGCTCTGTATTCCAACATTCCCCATGATTTGGGCCTTGAATCTTTATCTAATATGCTCTACAGACACACTGACTATGATAGCAGTTTTATAACTTTCATCATTACAATTGCTGAGTTCCTGCTATCACATAACTATTTTGTCTACAGAGGAGACTACTATCTACAAAAAAGTGGTACAGCCATGGGGGCAAAATTTGCCCCTGCCTTTGCAAATATCTACATGGGCTGGCTTGAATATTGTCTAATTTTCTCTGACCACTGTCCCTTTGCAGACAATCTAGTTATGTATGGCAGATTTATAGACGATCTGATAATAATATGGAAAGATGTAGGTTCTTATACTGTGGACAACTTTCTTGGGTATATGAATGCTAATAAATTTAACCTCAAATTTACCAGTCTCAGCAATAGGACAGAAATAGACTATCTAGATATTCATCTTAACATCGATACTAAAAACCAAATAATGACCTTAATATATAGGAAACCCTTAGCAAAGAATACAATACTACATGCAAACTCTTGTCATATACCACATGTAAAGAAAGGTATACCCAAGGGCCAATATTTGAGAATACACAGAAATTGCTCCAATTTGGCCATGTATTTAAAACAGGCTGATGAATTGACTGATAGACTAATACTAAGCGGTTATAATAGACAAAGTCTTTTACACATACAACAACAAGTAGCAAAAATTGACAGAAATACTCTATTTCGTAGTACTAAGAATATTAGAACTAAAATACAGGATGATAATATATTATTTATTACCAAATATAGCCTACAATATAAAGAGATATGTGATATCATCTCCAGAAATTTACCAATATTACATGTGGATGACAATCTAAAATCTATAACCAATCACAGAAAATTAAAATTTATAGCGAGAAGAGCCCAAACTTTAGGTGATCTGACCAAAAGAGATATGTCAGATAGAGAAACCATTGAACCAAAATCAAAATGGCTCAATCATACAAATGGCTTCTACAAATGTGGACACATACCATGTAAAAGCTGTGCATATACTCGAAAAGAGACCACTTTCAGTTCAACACATACAGGAAAAATATATGATATAAGAAGTAGAATTGATTGCACCTCCCAGTATGTTATATATTTGATCACCTGCCAATGTTGTTGTCTCCAATATGTAGGTATTACTACTATAAATTTAAAAGAAAGAATTAGACAGCATCTCTTATCCTTGGAAGAGAAAGAACCTAAGACCCCAGTAGCTAAACATTTTAGAATACATGGCAAAGGAACTAAACATTTCTCATTTGTTGGAATAGAGAGTATACAGAAAACTGCTAGAGGAGGTAATAGAACAGATCTTCTACTCAAGAGAGACGTTTTTTGGATAATTGAATTAAATACAAGAATTCCTTATGGTATGAATAAGAGGTTGGACGTGGATGCATTTATTGCATAAATATTTTTTATATCATTATGGATTGATATTTACCGTGTTATATGACTATGGATTGGTATTTACCGTATGACTAAAACAGAATTATCAGTTTTTACTAATAGCTCGAATACTCATTCAAGAATAGGGTGATAGTTACTATAATCTACCAAAAAGGTCTTATACTTACTGTTTTTACTGCATTGAGAATTTCAGATAGTCAGATATTAAGCTATACTATCTGTTTAAATTCTCCAAATGAATATTTTGTTAAATCCTAGGTACTTCAATTTTTTGTTGGTTTTGATGGACACATATAGATAGACAGAATATATTAATAACTGAGAGATTGTTTCACCAGGGTCTATATATATCAAATTTATCTTCATCAATCCCCAAATAAGCAAATCCAAATGATGAAACATAAAATAAAGCAAGAACAACTAGAATTTCTGATAATATCCCATGTACTTAATGTTAATAATAGTCTTCTCTTCTCACCAATTCTTTGATATATTATATTATGATAATATACACACACATATAATGGTGTGTACAGTATATGGTTATATCTCCTTATCCCATTAATTTAGCTTTAATAGCTAGTTAGAGTTGAATTTAGTTAGAGGCATATACATACATTATAATGAAGTTACCATTCGACACACATCTTTCTCTTTGAGGGTAGTGTAGATTTATGTTTTTGGTGTATTTTTTTACTAGTGAATATATATATTTCTTTTACCAATTAAATCTGTTAGAATTAATATGCCATATATCGATTACTTGCTAACCATTGGTTTAGACTCTATATGCTTTCTAACTACTATAATTTATTTTTATGTGATGTTTTCTTTTTTCTCATTTTTAAAAATAACCTAAGTATTTATGGTCACATTTTGTGATAATTTCTACTTAATATATTCCTTATTTATTATTATTGGTTATTTTTACTTTATGTTAGCTATTCTGTAACATTTCTACTGCTTTTACAAATCATTGTTATTATTTTTATTTTATTTTTATTATTTTTACAATTATCATTTGATTGGAGTTATATGTATGAGCTGTTTTCTAATTTGTATGTATTTAGCTAATTTTTCATTGTTAGTGAGTTTATCATCATGTATCAATATACTGCTGTACACATAGATATATGTATATATATATATATTTGCCACTCTCTGTCTTTAAGGGGGTGTGTTAGTTATCCTGCTTTTCTATTGGTGCAGCTCAGCTTTATTAGGGACTCACCTGTGGTGTCTTATCACCTCTGATGAAGCGCAGATACGCCTGCGCGAAACATGTCAGGTGTTTTTCTTTGCTGACTATGTCCTGTCTGGATGAATAAACGCTTTTGTTATTAACAGCACCTTGGTCGCCTGAGCAGTGTTTGCTTTTGTTTCTTATTTATATATATATATATATATATATATATATATATATATATATATATATATTTACACATGTATATGTAGTAATAGTAATATTTATTAAAAAAAGGCTGGATTGCACACATAACGAATATAGAGGCGTTCTGTTGGAGTTTGATGGGCGTTCCATGGGAGTAACATGTATTTTAATGGGGAAACATCACTGTGAGTGTCTTATTTTAAAAGCAGTGTCCTCCATCTTAGATACACCTTTTCAGCCATATCAGTCTCGCCATCGTTTTAGTGGGGAGAATATCCATTGTGAGAAATCTAATGAATGTAGAGTAAAACTTAATTTACAAGCTCAGGTGTGTGTTTTTATTTGTTAGAGTATAAGATAACCATTTGTTTGACACTAAGTAGGTCTATGAGTACGGCTTTGAAAGATGAAACGCATTAGACGATTGTGTCTGAGCTTGTTTTATCACCCTGCTGCTTTTATTGATGTTCGTGAAATAAAGGTCAAGTTTTATATAAACACCTTCGTTTGGGAATCCACCTTTTTTGCTTGCTGATATAAAATATCTTACCCATGGATTGTGAAACTGGCGAGGCCAAAAGGGAAATTTCTCGTAGCTCTAACGATGCCTTGATCATTAGGGCCTCATGAGACAGATCCCCACTCATGTTAAACGGGATAGAAAAGTCAAAATTAAACTTGCATGATTCCGATAGAGCATGCCATTTTAAGACACTTTTAAATTCACTTCTATTTTCAAATGTGCTTTGTTGAAAAATGTCCCTTGTTAAAAAAAAATATTCACAAATCCTACACTAGTGGCAGCTAGCTGCTGATTGGTGCCTGCACACAATTGTCTCTTGTGATTGGCTAACTAGAGGTGTTCATCTAGCTGCCAGTAGTGCAATGCTGTTCCTTCAGCAAAGCATAACAAGAGAATATAGCTAATTTGATAATAGAAGTACATTGGAAAAATGTTTAAAACTGTATGTTCTATCCAAATTATGAAATAAATGTTTTGGGTTTCCTGTCCCTTTAAGTTGTGGCTAGAAGAGGAGTAGGTGGCCCAGGCTGTTGAGTTTGCAGAATAAAAAATGCTAGATACACACAGAGTTAGGGGGTCAATTTATTAATGTGCAGACAGACATGATACGATGTAGCGTATCATGTCCCCCGCACATCGATAAATGCTGACTGCATACGCTGTCGGCATTTATCATTGCACCAGCAGTTCTTGTGAACTGCTGGTGCAATACCGTCCCCTGCAGATTCGTGGTAGGGGTGTCAATCAACCCAATCGAATTTGATGGGTTGATTTCTGTCTGCCGCCTCAGAGCCTTAGACCACGGCTTCATAACTTCTGTTTCCGGGCTTGCCCGAAACACGGGGCATCAAGATCCGTACGGAGCTTGATAAATTGACCCCATGGTCTCCAGCCGGCATCTTCAGTATATTTTCTAGAATGTTTGAAGGGATATCAAAACACCTCTTGATTTTGAGGACAAAAAAAAAATAATTGTGCTTGCCCCACACTCCCAAAAAAGATCAATCTGTAACCAAACTTCTGTTTTCAGAATGCCAGCAATCAAACAGCCGGTTTCGAAAATTATCATGACATAGAATTCGCTTTTTGTCTCTATAAAGAGTATGAGACACACCCGAAAGCAAGAGTTGTTTAATGTCGCTTTAAGACAATTTTTCCCCTTTATCACTGACTGTTTAGCACACATCCATTAAAATAATGGAATCACAGGATATCATCTGTAGAAAATAATTTAATTGTTTGGTAAATAATGAAAATTTTACCTCTTACTCCAAATAATTTTTTATGAATGGAATTTATCTTCTTCTTCTTCTTCTTCTTCTTCTTAGATCCATATACTGAATATTGAATACAATATAATTAAAAGTAAAGTATTTATTACTTTTTCTTAATAAAAAAATATAATATAAGATCCTGTTTGGGAAATATTTTAATAACCAATTACAGTAAGAAATACAATATAAAACCTAGTATATTGTGGGCTAGATTACAAGTGGCACGCTAATTTATCATGCTCCTGTAAACAGGCAAATTCGCCTATTTATGGGCACAGGAAAAATAACCAGCTATTACAAGTGGTTGGTTAATGCTACTGCAAGCTTGAAAGCACAATTTTCCACTCGTAATCTAGCCCAGTATGTTTAAAATATATTTGTAGTCTTATTAGGCATATTTCCAGTTGTATATTTATAGCTATATATGTTTATGTCTATAGTGCATTTTTCCATTATTGCTATTTGCTGTACAAAAGAACTGAAAAACATTTTCCTATTATATAAATTTATATATTGAGTTTTTGCACGCTTTATAGTTACTCATATGAATAATAATCATGTGCTTTAAAACATTTAAACTTTTAGTGTATAATGTTTTAATGCTATTCAAGTGTTTACATATACTTAATTTAACTACTATTTATTTCTGTGTTCATAAAGTGCAGAAAACATTCTATATTTGTTTATACAACACAGACTTTTATTTGGGGTCAGTTATAAAACATCTTGTCAGAAACTATAACAGTACAGAAATAAAATGAAATACATGTAAACATTTTTTTTGTTTCTGTTTGGGTTACAATAACCTCACAAGGCATTGAATGTTGGACATGCTACACTATATTAGAAAATAGGAGGCTGTATCACATTCTACAACATTGTGGATATTATAAAAATATTAATTACTATATTTCCTCTGTTTAAGTTTTTATTATATCAGTAGAAATTAAGTTAATTAATGGTTAATGACTTTTTTACCTTTTTTTTTCAGAATTTTTTTTTTTTTAGGGAGTAAGATATATATATATTTTTTTTACTATGGCATTTGTATAGCTCATATTTTACTTTAAATAGGAACAATACAAATAAGAATGCATTTTATCAATTTAATATATTTGTATTGTAATGCAGATAATACATTTCACTTTGTTGTTTATCAGAAATAAAATATAAATTATAAACTTTAAACATTATAAACATTGTAAATAAATTGTGTTAATGTGAATGTAATGGTTAGCTTTTGCATTGTGCCATGCTTCAAGGAAACTATTATATACAATATAATGGCTTAAATGTGTTTACCAGTTGGACATACAAAATTATAGGTCTTTTTCTTGGTGGTCAAAGTATTCTTTAGAATCTTGTTTCACAAGGATAAAGTACCTTTTGTTATGGCTTATTTTCACGTACAGTATATTATTTTTATCCAGGAGAATTTGGAGAAGTGTGCAGTGGTCGCTTGAAACTTCCTTCTAAAAAAGAAATACATGTGGCAATAAAAACATTGAAAGTTGGCTACACAGAAAAGCAAAGAAGAGATTTCTTGAGTGAAGCTAGCATCATGGGACAGTTTGAGCATCCTAACATAATTCGGTTAGAAGGAGTTGTTACAAAAAGTAAGCACGGGGTACGTTGGGAAGGATTAGCAAATATACTTTTTTTTGTAATAACATCATTATTGTTATTTACAATGCATATATTTTTATTTGTAAAATTAATTATACATTATATATTTCTCAACATCGAGAAAAATATTGAAAGTTGAAGAATGAAACTAAAAAAAAAAGAAAGAAAACAATCTCTTTCTTCAATAATTCAGTTCTGTTTGCTTTGTAGAGTGATTCATCTATTAACATTTTTAATCTGCACCATCTTTAAAAACCTACATGCCCTGATTAATAGTTTTGTATTACCTTGACTTATGAATAAATGAGCAAACTTGAAAAAATAGTTTAATAAAATAATAAGAAATGTCTTCTTCAACTCTGCAATGATTTAAAAATGACATTCGAATTTCAAATACATTTGTAATATATTGTTATTTCCTAATTGCTATAAAATTCCAAAACAATATATAACATTACACCTTTTTATCATTTTGTGGAAATGAATTCATCCATTAATATGTCTTTAATACAAACATCGTAGTGTACTAAATTAATTTTATGTATGTATTTATATTCCAGTATCATTTTGAATGAATAGTTGTTCAGCTTCTTTAATTAAATTAAATGTTGTTCAGAAATCTCAATAAAGGGACACTGAACCCAAATTTTTTCTTCGTGATTCAGACAGAGCATGAAATTTTAAGCAACTTTCTAATTTACTCCTATTATCAAAGTGTTTTTATTCTCTTGATATCTTTATTTGAAATGAAAGAATGTAAGTTTAGATGCCGGCCTAATTTTGTTGAACAACCTGGGTTGTCCTTGCTGATTGGTGGATAAATTCATCCACCAATAAAAAAAGTGCTGCCCAGATTTCTGAACCAAGAAAAAAGCTTCGATGCCTTCTTTTTTAAATACAGATTGCAAGAGAACGAAGAAAAATTTATAATAGGAATAAATTAGAAAGTTGCTTAAAATTGCATGCTCTATCTGAATCTAAAATTTGGGTTCATTGTCCCTTTAATGGAATATAACTATTTTTTGCTGGGAACCTCATGTTGAAAAGAATGAAAATCAAATCTGGTAATAAATAGAATAAATAGAAAAAAAAGGCAAATTTAATTTTTATAATGTTCACAATACCACTATTTTGACTATTTTCTTTGAAAATATGTATTCAAGTAAACATTTAATTAAATAAATTTTGTATTACAATTATATATTTTTCTTTTTTGAGACTAGTCTGTTTTTTTTCTTCCAATATTAGGCTCATCTCAACTTTGTCAAGTAATATAGTCGCTATTAAAGGGACAGTCTACACTAGAATAGTTATTGTTTTTTATAAGTGTATATAATTTGCAGTTGGATATTATAGATTTTTTTATTTTCAATTCTGAGCAAACTGTACACCATAATGTTTTATCACCATCTGTCCAAGAACTATATTATTCAGTTCTTTTAATTTACTATATTAATTGGTTATTTTTCATTTAATTTTTATTCTTAAATATACATTTCTGGCAAACAAATTCATATTCAAGAAGATAGCTTTAGTCTTTCCCATCTAAGAAAATCAGTATTATTATTTTAACCATATAACTGTTTTAGTCATTTTCTTTAACCAGAAACTGACATTAAACCAACACCCCTTCATTTTTGGCTATTTTACTTTTCAACAAAAAGAAAAGACAGTAATAGGGGTTTGGATAGATCTCCATTCCATATGGAGAAAAAACAAAGCATACAAATTAAGAAAAAAATACTATACACCAAAAGTAAAGTAATATAGCATTTATGGGATTATTTAAGGTTAGGTTAGTTGAAAACACTTCAAATAGGACATTCACATTTTTAAAAAAATTTGATTATACAATAATATTAGTTATTCTTCCAACAGTTATTTTTTTATGTTTTTAAATATTAATATTTGTATCTATGTTTATTACTAAAATGATCTGTAGCACTGCACAGAGAACTTTCCAGATTATATGAGTTCATGCTCCTAAGGATTTCTAGTGATATTTTTTTCCTTTATGGATAAATAAAGTGATGACATAGGGAAGACAAGGAAATGTAATCAGACGTAAAGTTTCTGGAATACATTTAATTGAAATTGTTGGTTAAAGTTTCCTTCCTATAATTTTCAACAAATCTAGTGTACTTTGTTTTGTGACATATGGATTGTAAAGTATATTGTAACACCAGGGACTTGAGGTTTAAAGGGACAAAAAACCCAACATTTTTCTTTCATGATTCAGATGGAATATGCTTTTTTTAAACAGCTGTCCAATTTGCTTCTATTATCAATTTTGTTACATTCTCTTGGTGTCCTTTTTTAAAGGTGCAGCACATCACTACTATGAGTTAGCGGAACACATTAGTATTCCATTGACTAAATGCATATATCTATAGCTACCAATCAGCAGCTAGCTCCCAGCTCCTGAGCTTATCTAGGTATGTTTTTCAAGAAAGGACACCAAAAAGAATGAAGCAAATTAGATAATAGAAGTAAATTGGAAAGTTGTTTAAATTTTCTATGCTCTATGTGGATCATGAAAGAAAAATGTTGGGGTTCTTAACACTTTAAATATGACCAAAAACTAAAGTTATATGCTTGTATATTTATTTGCTGCATTAATAACATAAATATTTTTTTTTTTCAGGTAAACCTGTTATGATCGTTACTGAATATATGGAAAATGGCTCCTTGGATAGTTTTCTTCGTGTAAGCAGTTACATTTTTTTTTAATTTGTCAAACCATACAGGCAAGATAGTTATGTTAAAAACAAACTCTAAAAAAGTTTATTTTTATATTGCATACAAATATCATTTTATTTTAAAAATAAGTAATACATTGTGAATACACAAGTGGCAAAATGTTTTCCTCTTAATTTTTCGCACACAGGTATCAAGATTGAATAACCCAAACAATTTCACAAGTTACTCATTTCAATTTTAGGTTTTCATTACATACAGCATATATACTGTATATATACTCATTTTCATGAAAATATTTGTCTCAATTAATTATTATTATGGAATTGGCATTTTTGTTGCCTCCATATTTATTTTTAAGATTCCTGAGCATAGTCCTAAATTTGTTTTATTAACTCAAATTTGGAAGATAGTTGATGAGTTTTAGCACTGTAAAAAAAAAAAAACAATAACCCTCAGCAATTTAATATATTTTAGAAATTAGAATAGAAATATCTATATGTCTATATGTTAGAAATATCTATGTTGCCCTTGTAGAAATAAGATAATTTAGTAAGTGACTATAGGAGGATCTTGCTTCTCTAGAATCTAAGCTTTTTTTCCTTAAAATAAAATAAATCTTGGACTTTCAAAAAGGCCCAAATATCTATACTTGTATAGATCTCACATAGGATAAAAATATTTAAATGTTTGACTTGACTAAAAAATAGTACAGTAAGAGATCAGGTAATTTTTTATCTGACTATAATGCAATTTTCCAATACCAACTTCTGTAAGGAGAGGAATGACAGCAGATTTGGAGAGAAATTTCACTTTTATATATAAAATGTCAATCACAGGTAGATCACAGGTGAAAGACCCATGCACATGTTCTATACAACTGAATTAGAAATGATAAGTATTATTTTTGAGATACAGTTTTTCTTCTATAAATAAACAAAGTCACAGGTATAATTTCTGAGTGTTTGTATAGTAATGAGGTAGTATGTGAACCTACAGTAAAATAAAAGCCAAAATCACTTCACAACAGGCAAATATAAAAAAAGCTTTACAGATTAATTTTATTAGATTCAATTTAAACACAAGTCAGCAATTCAGTAAAGTCAAGATGGTTACAAAGTCATCCATTTTAACTGACTTACACAGCTCAAGATAGCTTTTTTGGCTTGATAGAAAAAACAGCTGAATTTCTTCTACAAGTAGAACAGTTTAGCTGTCCACAAAGCCCTAAAGCCTCAGACTGACTTGTCAAATCTAGCCATCTTTTTGCCTCAGGTTAGTGATCTCAAATATCATGCTCTTAATATACCAGCTTTCAATTTAGGCATGAAGTCAATAACTACAAGTTCTGTTTGTGTTGACAGTGAACAACGATAGGTGTCAGTTGTTATTAAAGCAATTTGAAGTGGGAGAGGCAGTTCCATACAATTATTATATTCAAATTTAAATGACTAAAAGTCACTTTAAATTGGCTCAGAATAACATGAAGCCTGTAAAACCATGTTTGAAATGTTAAAAATTGGTTTCAAGTTGAGTCAATGTTTTACAGAATCAAGTTGATGCAAGTCATCAGATCAATTTAAGCTGGGTTAATACCAAATCAGTTCAGGTCAATTTTATCTTTTAATTGACAGTTGTTTGTGAATAGACACCCATATTGAATGAACCAACATAATAAAAAAAAACAAAAAAAAAAACATGTTTTGAAAGTCAGATCTTTGTGGGAAAAAAAACCTGAATATGAAGTTCTCCCAGTATTATCATCCAATAAATTATAAAGTTTTATTATAATTATTATTATTATCATCATAATTATTGTTTGTTTGTGTAGCAACGCCAAATTCTGTAGAGACAATTTAAAAAGAAAACTTAAAATTTTACAAATTAAATATGCAAGGAAAAAAGGGTTGCATCAATTCTAATACATTTTTTAAATGCCTTAGTGTATAGGTAGTTGAAGTTCAGTCTTTATTGGAGTGTTGTGAATAAATAGATTCTCAAAATAATTTAATTATATTAATTTAATTACATTTAAGATTTATTTAGTGTGTAGTTTTTCTCTTTAAACATTGTTGTTTATTTCTATTTATCTTCTTAATTGTGTGCTTGAAATTCTTTTTCAGAAACATGATGCTCAATTTACAGTTATACAACTGGTTGGTATGCTCCGTGGCATTGCATCTGGCATGAAATATCTTTCTGATATGGGATATGTCCATCGTGACTTGGCTGCCCGTAACATTCTCATTAACAGTAATTTAGTCTGTAAAGTGTCTGATTTTGGACTGTCTCGAATACTGGAGGATGACCCGGAAGCTGCCTATACAACAAGGGTAAGAGGACACACGAATGTTACATTTTGTTTATTTTGTTGAAAAATGTATTTTCATTAGTAAAGTTATCTATTAAAGGGATATTCCAGCCAAAATTGTAATCCATATGAATACATTTCAGTTTTGAATAGAAACATTTTTGCAGTATACATGTATTAGCAAAAATACTTCTAATAAAAGCTATAGCTGTTTCAAATGTGTATTTAAGTATGCACAGTGCACCAGCATTTTATACACAGCACTTGCTCAGAGAGCCTAACATGCTTGCAACATCTGGTAATGACTCACTGAGAATATCTAGATATCCTACACATGCATAGAAAAATGTTAATCCTTAAACAGGGATAGCTTTTACTAGAAGCATTTTTATCAATACATGTATGTTGCAAATATCTTTCTATTCAAAGATCTCATCTATGTGCAGTTAAATTTTGACTGGAATATCCCTTTAATGATAAAGTCATTTTGTATGCATATTTACTATAATATAACTTTTTATTGCATGAAAAGTAAAAAAAAATAATAATAATAAAACCAAGTGGGTATTAGTTATAAAGATACATTTAATAAAATAGCTGTATTATATTTAGTGCTAAAATACTTTATGAATATGTAAGATTGTAAGATTTCTATTTCATTTATTTTCTGTTGAAATAATCCTAAATTCTTCCTTTATAAAATCATAATTGTTTTTTATCCTATTAATATATATATATATATATTTATAATACATTTTCACATTAGTATTTATAGTAATAAAATGCATTTGACTGGTGAATCAGTATTACTTATGTTAATTTGAGAATAATTTAACAAACACTTATTTAGCATTATAACTTTTTCTTCAAAACAAAATGACAGTACTGAATTTAGTTATTTATTGTTGTGACAGTGAATTAAAAATGCTATTATCTATTTCAAAATATATGTTACTTTAATAAACTTTCTGTTAAAGTGATGTACGATATTTAAGCAATAATGAAATTGTTTTTTAGGAACATTCGTTAACTGCTTGGAGATAGAGTTACAATAAATTGCTTTACAATATGTTGAATCCATAACTGGAATAACTAGAATCTATAAATACGGTTATGTAACATTAATGCAGCACATGTTGAACTGCTAATCTTGATGGAGCATTTTTTAAGTTTGAAGGGATAGGAAAGTCAAAATTTTACTTGCATGATTCAGATAGAGCATGCCATTTTAAGACACTATCAAATTCACTTAAATGGGCTTTGTTCTCTTGGTATCCCTTGTTGAGAAAGAATACGCACATATCCTACACTAGTGGGAGCTAACTGCTGTCTCTTGTGATTGGCTAACTACATGTGTTCAGATAGCTGGCAGTAGTGCAATGCTGTTTCTTCAGCAAAGGATAACAAGAAAATGAAGCAAATTTGATAATATTAGTAAATTGGAATGTTGTTTAAAATGGTATGTTCTATCTAAATCAAGAACAAAACTTTTTGGGGTTTCCAGTCCCCTTAAACTTTAACTTCATCTTTAAACCTAACACTTTTTCCTAAAACTAATTTTATTCCTTAAATCTAACCCTACTTTTTACCCTAACAACTGCTAGTGCTAACCAAGAGTCTCAACTGCATACTATATCCATATACTGCTAAATTAGGTCTTTTTTATTTGATCGATAAAGAAATGTGGTATTATTTTTCTCAAAAATAATAGTATAATGTAGATAGGGAGTAATAACATGGTGATGAT
This sequence comes from Bombina bombina, assembly GCF_027579735.1. Taxonomy (NCBI): domain Eukaryota; kingdom Metazoa; phylum Chordata; class Amphibia; order Anura; family Bombinatoridae; genus Bombina; species Bombina bombina. The sequence goes on from NC_069501.1 coordinate 178,801,950, forward strand.
ATCGAAAATTAAGTTTAGATTTTTTTTTAATCCTTATATGCTGAATAAAAAGTTTATTTTTATGATGGTCTATATGGAATTTTGATATTGTTTCTGTTATTTTGGATTTTTTGTGAACACAGTCATCTTCCAATTTGCTTATGATATCACAAATCAAATTACTAATATCTTTGAGAACACTATTATTATTAGTTTATAGAAAGTCAACATATTTTGCAGTGCTATTTAAGAGTACAATATCCATTTATCACACACAAAAAATAATAAGTTAACATACTGATACAAAGGAGGTCTAAGGTCATGTTCCTGTAGAAAATCTTAACTTCACTAACCATATGACATCACCCATGACCTCAGTGATGTTGCATGTAAATTTGAAATTCACTATAAGGCCAAAAGTATATGGACACCTAACCAACACACCTATATGAGCTTATTAGACAGCTTATTCCAAAACCATGGGCAATATTATGGAGTTGGCCCCCTGTTTGCAGCTATAACAGCCACCACTCTTCTGGTAAGGCTTTTCACAAGACTTCCACAAAATGATGTGGCAATTTCTGGCCATTCAGCCACAAGAGCATTTCTGAGACCAGGCACTGATGTTGGACAAGAAGGTGTGGCTCATAATCAGTGTTCCTGTTCATCCCAAAGTTGTTCAATGAGGTTGAGGCCAAGGTTCTTTGCAGGCCATTTGAGTTCCTCCACACCAAACTCGTTAAACCATGCCTTCCTAGACCTCAACCTCATTGTCTAAAATGTCTTTGTATCCTGTAGCATTAAGATGACCTTCACTAGAACTAAGAGGCTTAGCCAAAGACCTGAAAAACAGCCCCAGACAATTTTACCTCCTCCACCAAGCATTAAGTAGACACTAATCTTCCATTAGACTACCAAATAGGATAGTATGATTCATCACTTTGGAGAATATGTTTCTACTGTTCCAGAGTCTAGTTGTGCCGTGCTTTACACAACATGAGCCGACACTTGACATTGCGCATATTGACATGAGGATTGTGTACAGCTGCTCGGCCATGGAAATTCAATTCATGAAGCTGGGTTTTATGCACCTGTTAGCAATGTGTGTGGCTGAAACACCTGAAATCAATACTTATTATGGGTGTTCAAATACTTTTGGCCATATAATGTAGTTTTAAGTTCTTTGTAGGTATGTCGGTAGTTGGTGTTGTCTTGTTGCTAAAGAAAGAGTTCCTTGTACATGAGGAGAATTGCAATTACCGTAGTGTTAACAGAATTGCTAACCTAGCAAAGTAACTAACCTTATGAAATTGGCATAGTTGCTAAGGCAGTATTTTTAAGTATTGTTGTTTTTAAAAGAAAAGATGCTAAAGGAGGAGGGAAATTGCTGGAAGCTTTGTTTGGCAATGTCTGTAAGACAATGTTGTGATGTTGTATCTTTGTTTTAAGTATTGGTTTAGTGTTGCTACTTCAGAATATGCCTTGCCAATAGTTATGTTGTCGGTGTCAAATGGCTTTAAAATAGTATGTCATCACAGGTGATATTTATTATTTGATATGTATTGTATGAGTCCTTCAACAACATACATGTGGAAGAGTGTTTAAATTTACTAAAACTAATGATATACATTTCCCATCGTTTGCTATGTGAATGAGCAGATAACCCCTTCCATCCTTTTTGCTGAGTAAAGATGTAGATTATTGCTTGTATTTCATAGAAATATTATCTGTGTCTACTGATACACAATTATAAATACTGACACCATTTAATATGAAGTTTTTTCAACTAAATTAATTTGTCCCATAATTATAACTGGAAGCAATCCACATCAATCTGTAAAGTGTCCTTCTGTTAAGAAAATCATACAAATTCCAAAGATGTGACCCAACCAATAAACACAATATGGCTGGGAAAAGTACACAGTAGACATGTCCAGGTGTCATATTACAGATCTGAGATCTGGGAAATGAATATAAAACCAGGTGTTCCTGTTATATTCTCATTTGTCATTAACCTCCGCACAAACACAACATTTGTTTTTTAAAGTGAACACTTCTTCAGCCTAGACACATAGGTGGAGGTTGGGGTAATACAAAGGGAGCATGTATGATTTGTTGTCTGTTTTAAAACTGGTGACAGGCACAGAACATTGACCGCTAATCCTTGTTGGTGATGGCAAATATTCAGTTTCAGTATATTCCTTCACATTATTTTATGCTTACAAACTATCCTGATAACTGCCCCATTATTGTTTGTTTGGTATATGTTATGTTGTCACATAGGAAGGTATTGTGTTGGTTTAGTAACTGTGTAGCAAGGTATTGCAGAATGAAAGTAACTCTTACTTCTTACATTCTTACTTATTTATAAAGTGACCTACTTTATGTGAACAAGTAACACAAAAGTAGGGTTAGGGAGTCATGTTTTATAAATATATAAATTAGTATTACTTGAAAGTTTCTAACCACAAATTAAATACAAAATATATTAGGGTAGACATGTTTGTTTTACAAAGACACATATTCCTTATTTATGCACTATTTGTATAGCTAACCTCAAAATCTCTATTAAATAACAGACTTATCTAAATAAAAGTCTTTCACTAAAGACTTGACTGTACAGAATTTACAAATTCATACATATCACTTTACATTTCAAGTATATGAACTCGCAAACCATTTTTTTTAAAATTAAAAGGAATTTTTTATACTTAATCATATTTATTTTATGTATTTTGTTTATTATTTTTATATATATATACATTTGTCTCAGAAAAAGTTAAATCATCCTGATCCGATACATTTGGGACGATTAACAAGAGGTCCTCTTGTGCTATTGGTTTTGCGAGAGAAGGGGGTGCAGCCACTATTCCTGGAGGACGAGGTCCCTAAACCATGTTTGCCCGGCATTTGATAAATGAAGCCCTTAGAGTTTACACTGTCACTTGATTCTGTATAGAAGAGGAATTGTAAATCAATTCTGAAAATAATGTTCATACTGTAATGTAAAGCTTAGTAAAGACATCGGTAGTATTTGTAATTTATGTATTTAAATCATTCCTATATAAAGGTATAAGAATTTATATAAACCCACAAATAGCACAAAACTGTAAAATTAATATATTCTGTCAGTCATCTATATATGCTAGCTCTGTGGTTCCTAATTAATTATAATGCAAATAAATCACATTCTTCTAATGTGCATTTGTCTTACAAATTACCAATTAAAGGTACGTTAAACATGTTCTAATTAGAAGGCATTTATGTTGTGTTGCTATAGAAAAACATATCAACCAAGTCAAAACATTTTTCAATTGCCAAACTCCACCCAACATTTTCCATATATGGAGGAACCAATCTGGGGTTTATTCTGCAGACAACAAGGCTAGCCATGGTCATAATGTTAGTATAAAACATATCCTTTTGCCATTTTTAACAGATAAAGCCAATTAAGAAAATATATGTAGTGGGTTAGCCTTGAAAAACCACCAGGATAAATGTCAAGTTCTGAGAATTAGAAAATGCAGAGCTAAATTATATGAAAGGGGGTAAAAAATTAAGTATATTGCAAGGTAGTTTCATTACGCATAACTAAAAATGTTATACAAAAATCTCAAGGTGTTTACTGTCTCCCTTTAAAAATAAAGTATATTCAGTTTAACACTACTGTAAACTCCATTTAAGATATATTTTGCAGCCAAAGGGCTACTGTATCATCAAAATTTAACAAAAGTTTCCCTGGGAAGGTTTTCAGATTAGAGATTTAATTAAAGGGACAGTAAAGTCAAAATTAACTTACATGGATTGGATAGAACATGACATTTTAAACAACTTTCCCAGTTACCTCCATTATCAATTTTGCTTAGTTCTTTTGGTATCCTTTGTTAAAGAGTAATCCTATGTGAGCCCTGTCATTAGTGTTTGCAACATTGTTTAGAGCCATGTTATACATAGTTGCAAATATTACAACCATTGACTTCTAAAGACTTGTGCAAACTCCTGAGCTCCTATCAGCCTACCTAGATTTATTCATCAACAAAGGATCCCAAGAAAACAAAGCAACTTTGAAAATAGAAGTTCATTAAAAAGTTTGTTTAAAATGACATGCTGCATCTAAAATGAATGTTTCATTTTGATTTTTACAGTCCCTTTAATTAATCTTAAATACGAAAAATGTAAGAATTGTAACTGCATTATTTTTTGCTTAGTAGCAAACATACAAGACTAGGCATGAAGTTAAAGGGACACTGAACCCAATTTTTTTTCTTTCGTGATTCAGATAGAGCATGCAATTTTAAGCAACTTTCTAATTTACTCCTATTATTAAAAAAAAATCGTTCTCTTGCTATCTTTCGCCTAGATTACGAGTTCTGCGTTAGCCTTAAAAAGCAGCGTTAAGGGGTCCTAACACTGCTTTTTATTTAACGCTGGTATTACGAGTCAGGCAGGAAAGGGTCTACTGCTCACTTTCTTTCTGCGACTCGAGGCTACCGCAAATACCCTTACGTCAATTGCGAATCCTAGCTTTTCAATGGGATTTGCCTAACGCTGGTATTACGAGTCTTGGAAGAAGTGAGCGGTAGAGCCTCTACCGACAAGACTCCAACCGCAAAAAAAAGTCAATAGTAAGAGTTCTATGGGCTAACGCCGGAATATAAAGCTCTTAACTACAGTGCTACAATGTACACTAACACCCATAAACTACCTAGGAACCCCTAAACCTAGGCCCCTCCACATCGCAAACACTATAATATAAATTTTTAACCCTTAATCTTCCGACCGGAGATCACCGCCACCTACATTATCCCTATGAACCCTTAATCTGCTGCCCCTAACATCGCCGACACCTATATTATATTTATTAACCCCTAATCTGCCGCACCCAACCTCTGCGCCACCTACCTACACTTATTAACCCCTAATCTGCCGACCGGACATCGACTCCACTATAATAAATGTATTAACCCCTAAACCGCAGCACTCCCGCCTTGCAAACACTATAGTAAATTGTATTAACCCCTAATCTGCCCTCCCTAACATCGCCGCCACCTACCGTCAATTATTAACCCCTAATCTCCCGACCCCAACGTCGCCGCTACTATAATAAAGTTATGAACCCCTAAACCTAAGTCTAACCCTAACCCTAACAGCCCCGTAACTTAAATATAATTTAAATTAAACAAAATAAATTTACTATAATGAAAAAAATTATTCCTATTTAAAACTAAATACTTACCTATAAAATAAACCCTAATATAGTCTACAATATAACTAATAGTTACATTGTAGCTATTTTAGAATGTATATTTATTTTACAGGTATATTTGTATTTATTTTAACTAGGTACAATAGCTATTAAATAGTTAATAACTATTTAATAGCTACCTAATTAAAATAATTACAAAATTACCTGTAAAATAAATCCTAACCTAAGTTACAATTACACCTAACACTACACTATCAATAAATTAAAGGGACAGTCTACACCAGAATTTTTATTGTTTTAAAAGATAGATATTCCCTTTATTACCCATTTCCCAGTTTTGCATAACCAACACAGTTATAATAATATACTTTTAACCTCTGTGATTATCTTGTATCTAAGCCTCTGCAAACTGCCCCTTTTTTCAGTTCTTTTGACAGACTTGCAGTCTAGCCAATCAGTGCCTGCTCCCAGATAACTTCTCGTGCACGAGCACAGTGTTATCTATATGAAATACGTGAACTAACACACTCTAGTGGTGAAAAACTGTTAAAATGCAATCTGAAAGAGGTGGGCTTCAAGGTCTAAGAAATTAGCATATGAACCACCTAGGTTAAGCTTTCAACTAAGAATACCAAGAGAACAAAGCAAAATTGGTGATAAAAGTAAATTGGAAAATTGTTTAAAATTACATGCTCTATCTGAATCATGAAAGTTTATTTTGGCCTAGACTCTCCCTTTAATTAAATAAATTAACTACAATTATTTAAACTAAAATACAATTAAATAAACTAAACTATAATACAAAAAAAAAAAAACACTAAATTACAGAAAATAAAAAAAATTACAAGAAGTTTAAACTAATTACACCTAATCTAAGCCCCCTAATAAAATAAAAAAGCCGCCCAAAATAATAAAATGCCCTACCCTATCCTAAATTACAAAGTTATCAGCTCTTTTACCAGCCCTTAAAAGGGCTTTTTGCGGGACATTGCCCCAAAGTAATCAGCTCTTTTACCTGTAAATTAAAATACAATACCCCCCCCAACATTACAACCCACCACCCACATACGCTTACTCTAAAACCCACCCAAACCCCCCTTAAAAAAACCTAACACTACCCCATTGAAGATCTCCATACCTTGAGTCGTCTTTACTCAGCCGAGCCGAATTCTTCATCCAAGCGGGGCAGAAGAGGTCCTCCATCCAGTTGAAGTCTTCATCCAAGCGGGGCAGAAGAGGTCTTCCATCCGATTGAAGTGTTCATCCAAGCGGCATCTTCTATCTTCATCCATCCGGAGCGGAGCGGCAGCATCCTGAAGACCTCCGACGCGGAACATCCATCCTGGCCGACGACTGAACGACGAATGACGGTTCCTTTAAATTACGTCATCCAAGATGGCGTCCCTCGAATTCCGATTGGCTGATAGGATTCTATCAGACAATCAGAATTAAGGTAGGAAAAATCTGATTGACTGATTCAATCGGCTGTTCCGATCAGCCAATAGAATGCAAGGTCAATCCGATTGGCTGATTGGATCAGCCAATCGGATTGAAATTCAATCTAATTGAATAAGCCAATCAGAATTTTCCTACCTTAATTCCGATTGGCTGATAGAATCCTATCAGCCAATCGGAATTCGAGGGACGCCATCTTGGATTGACCTCGCATTCTATTGGCTGATCAGAACAGCCAATAGAATGCGAGGTCAATCCGACTGGCTGATTGGATCAGCCAATCGGATTGAAATTCAATCTGGTTGGCTGATTGAATCAGCCAATCAGATTTGTCCTACCTTAATTCCAATTGGCTGATAGAATCCTATCAGCCAATCAGAATTCGAGGGACACCATCTTGGATGACGTAATTTAAAGGAACCGTCATTCGTCGTTCAGTCGTCGGCCAGGATGGATGTTCCGCGTCGGAGGTCTTCAGGATGCTGCGGCTCCGCTCCGAATGGATGAAGATAAAAGATGCCGCTTGGATGAACACTTCAATCGGATGGAAGACCTCTTCTGCCCCGCTTGGATGAAGACATCAACCAGATGGAGGACTTCTTCTGCCCCGCTTGGATGAAGAATTCGGCTCGGCTGAGTGAAGACAACTCAAGGTAGGGAGATCTTCAATGGGGTAGTGTTACGTTCTTTTAAGGGGGGTTTGGGTGGGTTTTAGAGTAGGGGTATGTGGGTGGTGGGTTGTAATGTTGGGGGGGTATTGTATTTTAATTTACAGGTAAAAGAGCTGATTACTTTGGGGCAATGCCCCGCAAAAAGCCCTTTTAAGGGCTGGTAAAAGAGCTGATTACTTTGTAATTTAGGATAGGGTAGGGCATTTTATTATTTTGGGGGGCTTTTTATTTTATTAGGGGGCTTAGATTAGGTGTAATTAGTTTAAACTTCTTGTAATTTTTTTTTATTTTCTGTAATTTAGTGTTTGTTTTTTCGTATTATAGTTTAGTTTATTTAATTGTATTTTAGTTTAGATAACTGTAGTTAATTTATTTAATTAATTTATTGATAGTGTAGTTTTGGGTGTAATTGTAACTTAGGTTAGGATTTATTTTACAGGTAATTTTGTAATTATTTTAACTAGGTAGCTATTAAATAGTTATTAACTATTTAATAGCTATTGTACCTAGTTAAAATAAATACAAAGTTGCCTGTAAAATAAATATAAATCCTAAAATAGCTACAATGTAACTATTAGTTATATTGTAGCTACATTAGGGTTTATTTTATAGGTAAGTATTTAGTTTTAAATAGGAATAATTTTTTTCATTATAGTAAATTTATTTAGTTTAATTTAAATTATATTTACTTAAGGGGGTGTTAAGGTTAGAATTAGGTTTAGGGGTTCATAACTTTATTATAGTAGCGGCGACGTTGGGGGCGGGAGATTAGGGGTTAATAATTGTAGGTAGGTGGTGGCGATGTTAGGGAGGGCAGATTAGGGGTTAATAAATATAATGTAGGTGTCAGCGATGTTAGGGACAGCAGATTAGGGGTTCATAGCTATAATGTAAATTGCGGCGGTGTCCGGAGCGGAAGATTAGGGGTTAATAGTATAATGCAGGTGTCAGCGATAGCAGGGGCGGCAGATTAGGGGTTAATAAGTGTAAGATTAGGGGTGTTTAGACTCGGGGTTCATGTTAGGGTGTTAGGTGTAGACTTAGAAAGTATTTTCCCATAGGAAACAATGGGGCTGCGTTAGAAGCTGAACGCTGCTTTTTTGCAGGTGTTAGGTTTTTTTACAGCCAGCTCAGCCCCATTTTTTCCTATGAGGAAATCGTGCACGAGCACGGTTTTTTTCCAGCTTACCGCTACCGTAGGCAACGCTGGTATTGAGAGTTGAAGTGGAGCTAAATTTGTCTCAACGCTCCCTTTTCTGAGGCTAACGCAGCCATTCAGAAAACTCGTAATACCAGCGTTGTCTTAAGGGAGCGCTGGAAACAAAAGGCTTGTTAGCACCGCGGGTCTTTACCGACAAAACTCGTAATCTACGCGTTTATTTGAAAAAGAAGGCATCTAAGCTTTTTGTTTGGTTTAGAACTCTGGACAGCACTTTTTTATTGTTGGATGGATTTATCCACCAATCAGCAAGAACAACCCAGGTTGTTCACCAAAAATGGGCCGGAATCTAAACTTAAATTCTTGCATTTCAAATAAAGATAACAAGAGAATTAAAAAATTTGATAATAAGAGTAAATTAGAAAGTTGCTTAAAATTTCATGCTCTATCTGAATCACGAACGAAAAAATTTCGGTTCAGTTTCCCTTTAATATACAGTATAGTTTTTGTTATAAAAGCCACACTGTTGAGATAGATAATATAATCTTGATAGAGTAATAGAAATGCCCCAGTATTTCTTTAGTACCTTCTTGAGAGTGTTTATTTCCAACCACTTTTTAAGCCATTGAATTAAAAGTGAGTACTATTAACAGAATTACAAAGGTTTAACAAAGTCCATTTACATACAGCTTTTTTTTTGCTTCCAGCATAATACTCTTACTTCAATATATATGAACATTTATATTGTAAGGTTAAGCCTCTTGCAAATAGAATGCTGTGCTGATAGTAATTGGTAGTAGGATAACTGTCTGAAAGTCAAACTAAATGTTACAGAAAAATACACTATTTTGATAATTTAAATGTAATATTGTAATCTATTATTATGGAGCTGTGAGCTAATTGTGAATTTATAATCTATCTATCTATCTATGTATCTATCTATCTATCATCTATCTATCTATATATCATCTATTCTATTCTATCTGTCTGTCTATCTGTCTGTCTATGGACTTTCTAAAACAACAAAATTGAAATTTACTTTACTTAAAAATACTGTAGTTTAATGCAGTTGTTTTTACTTATGATTCTTTTTAACATTATTTGGCATTGAACAGTTATGTCCCACATAGTATGTTGGTGTACATTTACAGACATGACAAAATTGAATTATATATAATTTAATTACAGTTTTCTAAAATTATATATTTACTATTACCCTTTTGTATTTTATAGGGTGGGAAGATTCCAATAAGGTGGACAGCCCCAGAAGCTATTTCATATCGTAAATTCACATCAGCAAGTGATGCTTGGAGTTACGGTATCGTTCTCTGGGAAGTAATGTCTTATGGAGAGAGACCGTACTGGGAAATGTCTAACCAAGATGTAAGAACTCTTCTTGAAATATTAATTAATATTTTTTTATAATTTTAAGTTATATCAAATATTTGATTGTCTTTATCAATTACATCTTGTAGTTTGGACTTAAAAACTAAAGTATAGCAAGCTTCAGGTGTAAGGATTGTAAATAAACACACACACTAATAGTTATTAGAATGCTTTGGACAAGGAAAGATAATTAAATAAAATACAAACGCACCCTCTGCAACTAATGTATTCAAATTTATTATGTATATTAATTTACAATACAATTATAATATTAAATGCAAATTTTAATCAGATTTAATTATAAATTAAATTAAAAATAATATGAAATAAATATTTTAAATTATACAATGTAATTTATTTATTTAAAATTTAATGTGATAAGATTTGTTTTATATAATATTCTCATTGCATTACTAATACACTTTATTGTATTGTAATGTATTTTATGTATTTGGATTTTACTGCCATTGTAAAATGCTTTACTTACAATCAGAATACTGTTAATTCTAGTGAGCTGACATGTTGGTTAAAGTTGCATAATTTAAAAATCAGTCTGGGTAGGTTTCATATATATATATATATATATATATATATATATATATATATATATATATATATATATATATATATATATATTTATATTTATAAAGGACTTTTGAGAAAACCTATAATTTTGCCCATATTTAAATTGCCTAATCAACAAGTCAGTTGTCTCTGAATAGATGGCATAGTGTTTAGAAGACTCATAGAACAAAATGTTGACTTGCATAAGTTTCCAAGGTCTCAGATGTTTCAGCATTATTGATAAACCTAACAGACTATCGAAAACAAATATTACCACATCATTGTATGAAACGTTAAACAGTTTTTTTAATACTTGCATACATTGAGACTTTACCTAGTTAATCTTTGTTTCAGAAGATAAATACCTAAATTATCTTAATATATTTTACAAGTTATTCCTGAGGCATATAATAATATTTCCAGGTGATATTGCAATATTTCTCTAAAGCAGTAGTTGTCTAGTTAGTTCTATTAGCTAATTTAACCAATATAAGCAAAATTTAGATCACACATTCCTTATTTCATACATCACTAGTATCATTTAGATAAATGAAGTATATTTGATTTTAAAGCCCATTTCAACTGTTTGATTATTTATTCATCAAGAGAATTAAGCTGCTCTGCACAGTGCCAAACTTCTTCCATTTTATCTTAGACTTACATAAACATAGCTTGACTAATTATGTGATCAAATATGACATCAAAGTTTTGGATATATACAAACATACTTATGTAATACAATGATTTCATTTTTTTCTTTTTTAAAGAAATGTTATGGTTGAAGGACACTTTGAGTGCTCCATGGTTTAGGAGCTCTTAAAGCAGTTTGTTTACCTTGCTTTAAATCAAATCCATATTTAACCAATTGTTTTGTTTAGCTGGAGTGTATCCCTAGGAATACTTGGTGTCGGAAATGCCAGAATTAAGTGTAATTCCTCTAAGTAGAATATTCAGGTGCACACTAATTAATTTTAAATTTTAGATTGTTTATAATGTACTTGTTGTAGTCTTCTTATTTTAGTGAGACTGATGAAATTGTGAATTGGTTCAGTTTTTTTTAAATTGTATCATTTTTGGAAAGACTTGTGCATTTTATTAAAGGATTTCATTATTGTCTCTTAATAGGTTATTAAAGCTGTTGATGAAGGCTACCGATTACCACCTCCCATGGATTGCCCAGCTGCCTTATATCAGCTTATGTTAGATTGTTGGCAAAAAGATAGAAACAACAGACCCAAGTTTGACCAGATTGTTAGCATCTTGGACAAATTAATCCGTAATCCCTGCAGTCTGAAAGTGATCGCCAACACTGCTGCCAGGTGACATTGCTATCTGACATATATTGTCAAAACTTATTTATCGTTGTACAATACACAGTATATGAATGTTCTATGGCTCCTTACAATTTGGAAATTGGGCAGTGTGTATTTTGAAATCTGATTTCAGAAATATCAAAAAGGAACAATTATATTGTACTTTGTAAAAAGCAGAGATCGGACATATTAAGGGCCAGATTACAAGTGGAGCACTAAATATCACTTTCAGCGATATTTGTTCTCCACTGTGTAATACCACGATAATACCACGATAATGTGTGCTGGTATTACAAGTTGTCAGCAATTGCTAGGAAGCATTGTGCTCATGAGAGCTTGCTTTTATAGGATTGGAGCCTTGTTCTGATGCCATCAGAGACAGCATCAGAACCTAAGCAAAGCGAATAGGATAAGTAGCGCAGTGATGGCAGCAAATTTAAATGTATATGCTTATATACATATATATTTATGTGTTAATATGTGTACATATATTTTTACTGAGATCACACAGTTCCCATAGACTACAATGTAAAGGCCTTTACACTCCCACTCCCGGCAACTTTAGCCCCAAAAAACTGCCTAGTGCAGTTATTTTATTAAAAAATAAAGATGCTGCTATCTTTATTTTTTAATAAAATACACTAGACTGTATTTTGGGGGCATTTAGTTTTCAGTAGCAATAACCAGCCACTGTAATGGCTGATTAATTATCGCGCACCTGTAAATTGTCAAATTTGCCCATTTGTGGGTGCGTGATAAATTAGCGATCCACTTGTAATCTAGCCTTACTCTGAATTTTAAATTAGCAGTAGATTTTTATCTTGACAAATTTCAAAAATTGTTTCAATTGCTGGCCTCATTATGGGACAGCCGTTAGCTAATCACAGACTCATATATGCATTAGACGTGCACAGGCAACAAATTAGTTTAGTATCAAATATTCATTTCAGATTTTTCCGTTTTTATGTTCAGTTCTGCCAAATTTCATTTACAAATATGGAGCTTTCATTTATATTATATTATAATTATATTGGATTTTTTACCATTATTTCCAATAGGAAAAGCAAATAGAGAACAAATTTTAACAAAACTCTTACATTATAGAATTCGAACAATTAAAGAAACTGCCTTTCAATTTTAACAGAACATGCAACTTGTTGATTGATTTTGAAATAAATGACTAGCTCACAGAGGCACAGAAGTCACACAACTGCACATTAAAATAGATCTATTAAAAATGCCTGAGCTTTTCCTAGTCTCTCACCTCCCTCTGCTAGGTTAAGATTTGACTGGACAAGCCTGTATGACCAAAACCCAACATTTATTGCCTGTTCACAAATTGTGAAAATCTGAGATTTTTACCTGCTCTTTATCAATGTAATGAGTGTCAAGATCAGCTCCGTTGACCTCAGTGGAGACACTCCTATTTTGCTGCTGTTAAAGGGACATGCCACCAAAGTTTTTTTCTTTCATGATTCAGATTAGACATATGCGATTCGTTTTGGTCGAATTTTGTTTTAGACTGAATTTTGGCCGATTCAGAGATTTGAATGCATCCGAATTTCTGAATCGGCACCATAACTAAAATCCTGAAAAATTCCAAAAATGAATAAATCAGTTTCCGAATATTTATGTAAATTCTTTATTCATATTCAGAATTTTTCATTGTTCTAATCTAAACCACAGTTCCCCGACATCGCCAACATTCACTAAATCACTAAATAAAGCTATTAACCCGTAAACCGCCGTTTCCGGAATTCACCTACACTAATTAAATCACTAAATAAAGCTATTAACCCCTAAACCGCAGTTCCCCGAGATTGCCGACACTAACTAAACCTATTAACCCCTAAACCGCAATTCCCAAACATTGCCAACACTAACTAAACCTATTAACCCCTAAACCGCAGTTCCCCGACATCGCCAACACTAACATAAACACTAAATAAACCTATTAACCCCATAAACCGCCGCCCCCAAACATCGCCAACACTAACTAAACCTATTAACCCCTAAACTGCTGTTTCCAAACATTCCCCACACTAACTAAACTTATTAGCCCCTAAACCGCCGGCCCCTCCCCTAAACCTAACACCCCTTAACTTTAACATAATTAAAGCAGACCTAAATTAAAGTTAAAATTATTAACTAACTCCCTATTTAAAAATAAATACAAACTTACCTGTGAAATAAAAATAAAACCTAAGCTTAAACTAATAAAACCTAACATTACTAAAAATAAAAAAAAACTAAGATTACTAAAAATAAAAAAATCAAAGATTACTAAAAAAATTCAAACTACAATTACAAAAAATAATAAAAACTAAAATTATAAAAAATTAAAAAAACTGCCATTACAAAAAATAACAAGCAAAATTATCCAAAATAATAAAAATGATTCCTATTCTAATACCTTGTTTAAAAACAAAAACACCCCCCCCAAATAAAAAAACCCTAATCTATAATAAACTACCAAGGACCCTTAAAAGGGCCTTTTTGTAGGACATTGCTCTTAAGTTAACAGCTCTTTTGCAAACAATTAAAAACAAACACCCCCTAACATTACAAACCCCCACCACCCCAAACCCACAAAATAAAAAAAACCTAACTAAAAAAACATTATCTACCGATTGCCCTGAAAAGGGCATTTGTATGGGCATTGCCCTTAAAAGGACATTCAGCTCTTTTACTGCCCTTAATAGGGCATTCAGCTCTTTTTCGGCCCATTAGAATAAAAAAAGCCCTAATCTAGAAAAAAAAAAAAAACCCTAAAAAAAAAAATACTTAATACTAACCCCAAAATCAGTACTCACAGCTGCTGAAGTCCGGCGAAAGATCTTCATCCCAGCAGCGAAGCATCTTCATCCAGGTGGCTCCATCTGTATCCATCATGGGACCGGCATCTTCTATCTTCATCCTAGTGAAGGCAAAGTGGTCGGTGGATGCGCGGAGGCGGAGGTCCATTGGTCCTACGTGGAGGTTCTCTTCATACGATCGTCCGCCGCACACTGACTATTCAATGCAAGGTACCCCTTTTATATTGGGGTACCGTTGCATTCCTATTGGCTGAAAAATTTAAATCAGCCAATAGGAATGAGAGCTGCTTAAATCCTATTGGCTGATTTAAACAGCCTATAGGATTTAAGCAGCTCTCATTCCTATTGGCTGATTAATTGTGAATTATTTTGAGCATGTTAACACCTTGCTTTCTGCAATTGTTTTTTAAACTTTACCCACCCCTTGTATTATTTGGAGAAGCCAATTTGGATTTGTTACTGGTGTAGACAAGGATTACCATTGTAATTTTAATAGCAAAATATTAACAATTTTACAGTTCCTTATCTTCTCATCTCTGCTAAATCCAGTTTGGGACAGATGTATAGGAAGTTAGGCTTGTGCAGTCTGCAGTGTGAACAATCTCAGCATATTTACTGTCCCTTTAAGCTATGCTTCTACATAGGACTGGGAAACAGAAGCTTGACATAATAACTGGAAAAAAGTAAAGGAAATATATAAAGTAGGAAGCAGAAGACTACAATACATAGTATAATGGGCTAAAAACATCCTAAAATATAGAATATGCCACCTGCATATATACAAAAAAACCCCCATTAAGAAATGCTCATCAGATACAGATACAATATAGTGTGTTCTATTCACTGTGGTGTGAGACTGCACAGATGCTATACAGATGCATGATGTTTGTTGAAATAGACAACTTGGAGCTTTTTTGAAAGTCATCCTTTACTACCCACCTACTATTCAACCTAAGTTGTTTCATTCCAACTATGTGAGAAAATAAGTAATTAAATATATTTTCTGCCAGTCAGGCGATTTTCTGACAAGACACTGAGTTGTAAGGGACATAAAATTGATTTGTCAAATTCAAACCTCTTTATGTCTACAGTTGGGAGTTTGAAATTACAGAACTTTATCTATGGACTTGATATATTTTAAAGAGACAGTCTACTTAAAATTGTGTATTATTTATTAAGATAGATAATACCTTTATTACCCATTCCCCAGTTTTGCATAACCAACACTGTAATATTAATATCATTTTTACCTCTGTGACTGCCCCATTATTTCAGTGTTTTTCCACAGAAATGAATTTAGCCAATCAGTGCTGACAAATAAATAACCCCACGGGAGCAAGCACAATGTTATCTATATGGCACACACGAACTAGTGCTGTCTAACTGTCAAAAACTGTCAAATGCAATTATATAAGAGGCAGCCTTCAAAGGCTTATAAATTAGCAGATGATTCCACCTAGGTTTATCTTTCAACAAAAAATACCAAGAGAACAAGGACATTTTGATGAGAAACGTAAAGTGAAGAATTGTTTAAAATTGCATGCCCTATCTGAATCATGAAAGTTTAATTTTGACTTGACTGGAACATTAAAATCAAGAAATTGATATATTTATTAAGGGTGCTATTTATTTAAATATTGTTTTATATATACTGTATATATATATATATATATATATATACACACACACACAGTATATATATCGAGCAGACAAAAGCAGAGAGAAAAAGGAGCGCTGAAACCCTATAAAAAATACCTACACTAAGGGGATGCAGCTATCAGACACACACTGGGTACAGCACTACCCTCAGTGATAGATATACAAAATAAGTCAAAAGAAAAAAGGATGGTCTAGCGCAAAAACCTAGTGTAAGAGGAAACCACTAATGTATGGTGTGAGTGGTATGAACATATACACTCCTTTAAATTACAAGACAGAGTGGAATATTTAACAGCAAAGCACCCTGATGAAACAAATGATAATATAAAAATAAAGGCAACTGCAGAGTTCAGTATAGTATATTAGAAACTCACACGTTCTGATATCCTCCCCCTGCTGGTAATTCCTACTTACGATAAGTGCCCTCAATCAAATGACGTAAGTCGAAGCCAATCAACAACGATATCCACATCTATGTCAGCATCTACAGCATCTACAGGGAAATTCAGAGGAGAGGAAAGTCAATCTGAATTGGTGGTGTTCGGCCTGGCTGGAAGACCTGTTATTCTACGTCAGTTCTGCTTGTGCATTCAGACATTAGCCCTTCTGTCTGCTTCCCGCTTCAATCTCTCTTCCTAGATGCGCAATAGCAATTGAGATGTGTCTGAGAGAGTAGAGAAATGCCAGCTTCTACTTACCTCATTTGATTGAGGGCACTTATTGTAAGTAGGAATTACCAGCAGGGGGAGGATATCAGAACGTGCGGGTTTCTACTATACCATACCGAACCCTGCAGTTGCCTTTATTGGGGTTAATTTACTTTTCTGACTTAGCTTCTACAGTCCTCTTTTTCAGAATACACATGAAATGTATAGACTGTTGACAATTTAAATCTATTGTGTTATTCTTGTTTGACAGTATATCATATTATTATTATTTTATTGCTTTTATTCTTTGACATCATCATCATCATTTTTTCTGCATATATTCACTTGTATATACATTATATATATATCAGATCATATATTAGATTATTTTATATATATAAGATTATATAGTGTATTATATATACAAATGTACAGGTAGCCCTCGGTTTACGCCGGGGTTAGGTTCCAGAAGGAATGGTTGTAAATCGAAACCGTTGTAAATTGAAACCCAGTTTATAATGTAAGTCAATGGGAAGTGAGGGAGATAGCTTCCAGGCCCCTCTCAAAATTGTCATAAGTAACACCTAATACATTATTTTAAAAGCTTTGAATGAAGACTATAAATGCTAGACAGCATTATAAACCTAATAAAATAATCACACAACACAGAATATATAATTAAACTAAGTTAAATGAACAAAAACATTTGCTTAACAGCATTATAAACCTAATAAAATAATCAATTTTTCCTGTCTAATCACACAACACAGACTTCACTTGCATTTTTCTGCAGACCGTTCTTTCTATGCATTCCAATCTGGACTGAGTTATAGACAGGAAGATCTTGTTCCTTTGAAATCTGTTCGATAGCTCAGCTCTAGTTAAACTGATTAATTTCAGCTTGCTTTGCTTTGCTGCAACACAAGCGGACAGCTCCACCTGCTGGCTATTCTAATAAATGCACCGCTTCTCAATGCTTTTCAATAGCAGTCACATGACTGGAAAAAAAGGTTGTTATTCTGAAACGGTGTAAATTGAACCATTGTAAAACGAGGGCCACCTGTATATATATATAAGCAAAAGTTGAAAGGGTATATGCACTCTCACCACCGTCCTGCAACTGCTCTTGAGGAGTATGCAGCAAAGAAACAGAGTGAAGCACTCACTGGACTTTGGATATCAGTGTAAAATACTTTATTAGTGACGTTTCGGGACCTCAAACGTCCCTTCTTCTGAGGTCCCGAAACGTCACTAATAAAGTATTTTACACTGATATCCAAAGTCCAGTGAGTGCTTCACTCTGTTTCTTATATATATGTTTTTATATTATTATTTTTTTATATTATCACTTGTTTCATCAGGGTGATTTGCTATTAAAGGGACAGTCTACACCAGAATTTGTATTGTTTAAAAAGATAGATAATCCATTTATTACCTATTCCCCTGTTTTGCACAACCAACACGGTTATATAAATACACTTTTTACCTCTGTGATTACCTTGTATGTAAGCCTCTGCAGACTGCCCCTTTTTTCAGTTCCTTTGACAGACATCCATTTTAGCCATTCAGAGCTGGCTCACCTGAACTCTACGTGCGTGAGCACAATGTTATCTATATGACCCACATGAATTAACACCCTCTAGTGGTGAAAAACTGTCAAAATGCCCTGAGAGAAGAGGCAGCCTTCAAGGGCTTAGAAACTAGTATATGAACCTCCTAGGTTTAGCTTTTAACTAAGAATACCAAGAGAACAAAGCAAAATTGGTGATAAAAGTAAATTGGAAAAACTGTTTAAAATTCCATTCTCTATCTGAGTCATGAAAGTTTATTTTAGACTAGACTGTCCCTTTAAATATTTCACTCTGTCTTGTAATTTAAAGGAGTGTATATGTTCATAACACTCACACCATACATTAGTGGTTTCCTCTTACACTAGATTTTTGCGCTAGACCATCCTTTTTTTCTTTTGATATATATATATATATATATATATATGGAACATTTTTTTAAATTTATTAAGCAAAGGAGTGTAACATTTTACAATGACATCTATTAGATAGAACAAATAAAAAGTATTTTCATGCCCCTTTTAACAAACTAGCTGTAATAAGCCTCACTTGTATAGTTAAACATTCATTTTAGAGCAGTTAGTAAAATGCAAACATACCCACTGAAACTGTTCTACAAATATATAATGACATATTTTTTTTTACCGCCCGATGGTATTTAGAGTCAGGCAGGAAAGGGTCTAACGCTCACTTTCCAGCCGCGACTTTTCCATACCGCAGATCCCCTTACGCCAATTGCGTATCCTATCTTTTCAATGGGATCTTCCTAACGCTGGTATTTAGAGTCTTGGCTGAAGTGAGCGGTAGACCCTCTACTGACAAGACTCCAGCTGCAGAAAAAAGTCAGGAGTTAAGAGCTTTATTGGCTAACGCCGGTTTAGAAAGCTCTTAACTACTGTGCTCTAAAGTACACTAACACCCATAAACTACCTATGTACCCCTAAACCGAGGTCCCCCCACATCGCCGCCACTCTAATACATTTTTTTAACCCCTAATCTGCAGACCGGACACCGCTGCCACCTACATTATCCCTATTTTAGAATAGGGTAGGGCATTTTATTATTTTGGGGGGCTTTGTTATTTTTTTAGGGGGCTTAGAGTAGGTGTAATTAGTTTAAAATTCTTGTAATCTTTTTTTATTTTTTGTAATTTAGTGTTTTTTTTTTTTTGTAATTTAGTTTAGTTGATTTAATTGTAGGTAATTGTAGGTAGTTTAGTTAATTTATTGATAGTGTAGTGTTAGGTTTAATTGTAACTTAGGTTAGGATTTATTTTACTGGTAATTTTGTAATTATTTTAACTAGGTGGCTATTAAATAGTAAATAACTATTTAATAGCTATTGTACCTGCTTAAAATAAATACAAAGTTGCCTGTAAAATAAATATAAATCCTAAAATAGCTACAATTTAATTATTATTTATATTGTAGCTATAATAGGGTTTATTTTACAGATAAGTATTTAGCTTTAAATAGGAAAAAAAATTTCATAAGAAATAATTTATTTCGTTAGAATAAAATTATATTTAACTTAGGGGGGTGTTAGGGTTAGACTTAGCTTTAGGGGTTAATACATTTATTAGAGTAGCGGCGAGGTCCGGTCGGCAGATTAGGGGTTAATACTTGAAGTTAGGTGTCGCAGATGTTAGAGAGGGCAGATTAGGGGTTAATAAAATTTATTATAGGGTTTGCGAGGCGGGAGTGAGGCGGTTTAGGGGTTAATACATTTATTATAGTGGCTGCGAGGTCCGGTCTGCAGATTAGGGGTTAATAAGTGTAGGTAAGGTAGCGGCGACATTGGGGGGCAGATTAAGGGTTAATAAATATAATATAGGTGTCGGCGATGTTGTGGGCAGCAGATTAGGGGTACATAGGGATAATGTAGGTTGTGGCGGTGTCCGGAGCGGCAGATTAGGGGTTAATAATATAATTATAATATATAAGATCCAAACAACTATTTAAAGAAACGCTAATAAGTATAGTATACTCCATACAACCTACTGCAAAAATGGAACAAATTTTGTGTTAAAAAAATATATACATACTTTATTTGAAGTGTCAGAGAATTCAGCACAATAGTCTGGAAATATATTAGGCTAAATCTTCAGCATATATAGACAGCAGTTACAATAGTTTAATATAACAGTCTGTTAATATATCAGGCGACTATCTCAGCACATTTAAACAGCAATTGCAATAGTGGTAGATTTAGCTTATTATCATAAGCTAAGAACAACACCTACTCTATACCAACACTGCATATATATTCCTTTTTAATTAGCAGTAATATTAGATTTGCAAAATCTAAAACCTCAATATATGCACCAAGACAGAATACAAACCAGACTCTGCTGCATACAACCTTAGATCAGTTCCCACAAAATTGTATAATTGTGTATCCGCTCACAAAACATTAAAGAAGACACTTTTATTTTGTGACTTAGACCACAAGTTTAGGAACAACAGATTTATTATCACAGTGGTGCAAAGCGAAGAGAGATCACGTATTCTATAAGAAAATCAGATTTTTACTGATCCTTACAGATATCTCTGACTTAAGACAAATCAATATACGTTTAATGTATACTACAACCACTATATTCAAATAGAGAATATTGGATTACAATAAATCCGACCAAATCCTGTGTTTTTAAACATTGTATATATGTGGATTGTGTGTAAGTTTTTGTTTTTGTTTTAAATTACCAAATAAAGGTTATATTTTAAATATCCCCAAGCACTCTCTCTCCAAAGATATCCAGTCTCTGCCCAATTTTGCCATCCGTGATTAAGGGGAAGAGTGCTACCCAGGTGTACAAATTTTCAATCCAAGGATTGATTCTGTGTGGTTCAGTATACAAGTACACAGCACCTCAGCCATGTTGTAATTAACCCAGAGTTATAGACACAAACCTACACATATGGTATCTATAAACTCAGAGATTAATAGGCTACCCTAATTCTCAACCTTGAGCAGTGCCATTAGTACTTTTGTTTTTCTAGGGGTTAATAATAATATGCAGGGGTCAGCAATAGCGGGGGTGGCAGATTAGGGCTTAATAAGTGTAAGGTTAGGGATGTTTAGACTCGGGGTTCATGTTAGAGTGTTAGGTGCAGACTTAGAAACTGTTTCCCCATAGGAAACAATGGGGCTGCGTTAGGAGCTGAACGCTGCTTTTTTGCAGGTGTTAGGTTTTTTTTCAGACCAAACTGCCCCATTGTTTCCTATGGGGGAATCGTGCACGAGCAAGTTTTTCAAGCTAGCCGCTACTGTAAGCAACGCTGGTATTGAGAGTTGAAGTGGCGGTAAATATGCCTGTACGCTCCCTTTTTGGAGCATAACGCAGTCCTTCAGAGAACTCTAAATACCAGCGTTATTTAAAAGGTGCGGGGGAAATAAAACACGTGTAGCTAACGCACCCCTTTGGCCGCAAAACTCTAAATCTAGCCGATAAGAAGGGAGAAAATATTAGAGAAGACTTTCCCTTTAAATTTGAATGATTCTGATAGAGTATCCAATTTTAACCCCTTAACCCAATAAGACGCATATAGACGTCATGCGGTATGAAGCTCATCATACCGCATAATGTATATATACGTTCAGCTGCAGGAAGATACAGTTGGACGTATATAGAGCTGGTCTTCCTGAGCTGCATGCATCTGTCTACATATAGAAAAGGAACACGATCGGTGCTCCAGTTCCATATGAAGGCAGATGCCAGATCGTAACACTCTGTGTGTTACCATCTGTACCGATAATATGCTGGTGCCGACAGGATTTGTAGGATGGAAATCAGGAGGTGGGGGAGAGGCCCAGCAGCAGAGGAAGGAGAGAATGGGAAGTAGTGAGAGGGGCCCTACACTGCAGAAAAAAAATGAAGGGAGAGAGGCGGAGCCACACTACAGAAAAAAGATGGAATGGGGGCGGGTGGCCCTAACTAATTGTCGCTGAGGGGGGAGGTGTGAGGATCACTACTCTACAGAAAAAAAATACATAAATATATTTAAAAAAAATATATATGTATATATTAGGTACTGGCAGACAGCTGCCAGTACCAAAGTTGGCCGCCATTAGTGGAAGGGGGAGGGTTAAAGAGCTTTTTTTGGGGGGGGGGATCAGGCAGCTGGTATGCTTGAGGAAGCTCACTACACTGCAGAAAAACAATAAAAAAATTGTCTGCCAGTACCTAAGATGGTGGGGATGAGTGTGTGTGTGGGGGGGTGGGGGGGGGGCAAGAGAGCTGTTTGGTAGGGATCAGGGGTGGGAGGTGCCAGGTGGGAGGGTAATCTCTACACTACAGCTAAAATTAACCTTACAAGCTGCCTGATTAACCCCTCCACTACCAGGAATAATAGAAGTGTGGTGCACAGCTACAATTATCAGCATTCTAATTACTAAAAACCAATGGAAAAGCCATGTACTGTATGTCTGCTATTTCTGAACAAAGGGGATCCCAGAGAAGCTTTTACAATCATTTGTGCTATTACTGCACAAGCTGGATGTAAATAATTTCAGTAAGAAATTCAAAGTTAAATGGAGGCATAAAGTATATAAATATATACCTTGCCTTGACTACATATATATATATATATATATATATATATATATATATATATATATATATATATATATATATATATATATATAAAGTCATAGATAGGATTGCACAATCATACTTAAATAATGCCACGGTGCACTGCTAATACCATAACAATACTCTCCAAAAAGCAGGCAGCTCACTGGTCTTTGCAGTAAAACTAGAATTTATTACATCAGTTTAAAAAACAAACGTTTCGGCACTGCATTGTGCCTTTGTCAATGTTATACAACAAAAAGTACAAGGACAGAGTGCACCCAAGCACCCCGGATCAGTTAACATACATTTAAAACAAACCCCCTTAAATAGAGAATATCCCCACTTAGCCTTTACCGCCATTCCTATTGCATGCTCGTTCAGTCACCTAATCCCTGCGTCACGCTGACACGCTAGCCGTGCCTAGCGTGATGACGCACAGCACGGCGTTGTCATGACAACGTCCAAGGCATTACGTCGACGAATGAGCCAGATACCAAGAGATCACCAGGGAATAATCTGCGCATGTTCAGAACAACAAAGTTTCTTGAAGCGCAGCGGTTGCTATGGGCAACCAACTTAAACCAGCCACCTAATCAGGCAAGAGCCGCTCTGGGTGTCCCATAGTATGTGGCTACGGCGGAGGCAGTAAGGATGTGTAATCTTATCAGATTTTCATACCACACAACAAACATAATACAAAGTCACTTCACTTATGTCTGTTATGTAATAGGAAAATAAATCTGAAAGATATATAACAACCGCAGATGCGATATTAAAATGGACCAGAAAACTATGACAAAAGTATATACAGAGGAAATTCATAGTCATATGATTATTAAATAGAAACTGCCTCAAATAGTTAGTGAACATAATAGAATGTGCACCAATAAATCAATGCTGCTACTCAATCTATCTATCCATCAAACCCATAGGAGTATGGTAGTAACCAGACAGTGAAACTTCCACAGACCCAAGCTCTTATGTGGTCATTAACGTAAGCATTAATAGAAAGGGCTAAAATCCAAAGTAGTATTGAGTCCTTTTGGGGTCATAGTTCCCAATTTATGTATCCACCTGCTCTCACATTGGAGTAATTTTTTTCCCCTATCACCACCTCTTGGATTTGGTGGGATATGATCAATCAGCATTGATCTGATGCTTGACACCGGGTGTTTAAAGTTTGCACAGTGACGTGCCACCGGTTGGTCCGAGTCACCATCTTTCAGGGCTTCACGAATAGCGTGGCGATGATTTGCCATCCTGTCGCGGAAGGAGGTTATTGTTTTTCCTATATATATAAGTGAACATGGGCAAGACAGCATGTAGATCACAAAGGTGCTGGTACAACTAAGACGATGGTTTATTTTAAACCGTTGGTTTTTGTGGGGGTGTTGAAAAGTGTCCCCTTTGCACATGCTGTTACATGTTGTATTTTGGGCACGTTCCTCTCTGAAATTCCCGGTAGAGAAGGGGTTAAATAACTTTCAAGTATACTTCTATTTTCAAATTTCCATTGTGGTATGTCTTGGTATCTATCTGTTGGTGTCCTTTGCTGATGAGTAAGCCTATATAGGTTGATCAGAGCTTAAGCGTGTGCCAGTGCTTTATATCTCAAGCACCTGTGGGCACAGAAATCTGAAACAACCTCCCCCCTCCCCCCCAAAAAAGTGTATCACTCTCAGTATTCTTTATGGGAAGTCTGTTGCATGAATCAACTACCCTTATTCACACACACTCCCAATCTTCTAGACAACCGAAATAAAGTCTGATTCTAAAACTAAATATAGTAACATATGTAAGAATATTTATTAATCGCTTTATGATGGCTTACAGTGGTACTCTGTGATAACTAAGGGGTTAAGGAAACATTCAACCCTAGAATGGGATTAGTAACCAAAATCATTTAGGAAAGGTAAGTGCAACGTTCTACTGTACAACCTCTCTACCTCACATTGCAGCTCAGCATACAAAATCTAGTGTGCTCACTACAAATTATAATGGCTGTGAGCAGAGAGTAGAAATTGTTAGGGAGCTCGGGAACACGAGAAAAAATGGAAGCATTTCTGCAAGTTGTAATGTGAGAAAGCTTCAAACTGTTTGGACTGCCTGCTCTCCTTTAACATAACGCATTGCAATAATGAATCTAAAAGTCAGTGAGCGGAGACAAGGAAACGTATCAGCTGGGATCTGGAACTCAAAATGCATGTGCTTTACCTGCCAATGTAAGCTGAGACAGGTTGTAGCATTGTGCTTAGACCCCAACAAAATGATGTTGTTTATCCAATACCCAATCGACCCCACGTGTTCTGGGGAAGTGCTACTACTGCAGCAACAAACAACAATGCTGGCCCCTAGAGCTCATTTGACATGCATGGTACGTCAGTGACTGGCAGCAGCACAATGCCTCTCTATGGAGGGCACCTGTAGGCACAGGCCTACTCCACCTTATTATAAATCTGGCCCCGGTGTATGCATGTGTCTTTAGTAGTCTATGGCAGCAGAATTTGCAACAATGTATAACATTGCTATAAACATTATTGTTATCACTGCTGCCAAATGGCTAAAGACACGTGCATGCTCCTGAGCTCACCTAGGATTACTCTTTGAGAAACAATAACAAAAGAACTAAACAAAGTTGGTAATAGAAGTTAGTTAGAAAGATGTTTAAAATGTCATGCTCTATCCAATCCATTTAAGTGTAATTTTGACTTTACTGTCCCTTTAACTGTAATCATTGCATTTATAATTTAGCATAATTAAATTAAAAGTTTTCAAAATAATAATAAATTAAAAACCTAATACCTTTCAGCTAGGTGCTGGCTAGTAGCTCGGTTTAAAGTTTGTTTTAAATTGCTTTCAAAGTTTAAATATATTTGTTTGTTAACTTTGTGCTAGGTTTCAATCAGTTTACTCAAGTCATATTAAAAGCCATTTAAACTTGGTACAGTACTGGGAGCTAGCTGAACACACTAGGTGAGCCAAAGGCAAGAGACATATATGTGCAGCCACCAATCAGCAACTATTTACCGTTGTGCATTGCTGCTCCTTAGCCTACCTAGGTATGATTTTCAACAAAGGATATCAACAGAACAAAGTAAATGAGTTAATAGAAATAACCTGAAATGTTGTTTACTCTGAATCATAAAAGAAAAATGTTGGGTTTCATGTCCCTTTAAAGAGACAGTCTAGTCAAAATTAAACTTTTATGATTCAGATTGGGCATGCAATTTAAACAACTTTCCAATTTACTTTTATCATCAAATTGTATTTGTTCTCTTGGTATTCTTTGTTAAAAGCTAAACCTATGTAGGTTCATATGCTAATTTCTAAACCCTTGTAGGCCGCCTCTTATCTCAATGCACTATGACAGTTTTTTTATAGCTAGACAGCGCTAGTTCATGTGTGTCATATTAGATAACATTGTGCTCACCCCCGTGGAGATACCTAGGAGCCAGCACTGATTGCTAAAATGCAAGTCTGTCAAAAGATCTGAAATAAGGGGGCAGTCTGCAGAGGTTTAGATGGAATGTAATCACAGAGGTAAAAAGTATTAATATAACAGTGCTGGTTATGCACAACTGGGGAATGGGTATAAAGAGATTATCTACTTTTTTTAAACAAGAACAAATCTGGAGTAGACAGTCCCTTCAAGTCAAGAATTGAGAAGGATAGATCTTTTTTTTCCCCAAGGACTTTCCTTACCCTTGGATGAAGACTATTTACTACTTAAAGGGACAGTCTAGTATAAATTAAACTTTCATTATTCAGGTAGGACTTTTAATTGTAATCAACTTTCCAATTTACTTTTATCATCAAATTTGTTTTTTTTTTCTCTTGTTATTCTAAGTTTAAACTAAACATAGGTAGGCTCATATGCTAATTTCTAAACCTTTGAGGGCTGCCTCTTATCACATGCTTTTTCAACACAAAGAGACAGAGTGCACGTGGGTCATATAGATAACACTGTGCTCAGGCACAGGGGGTTATTTAAGATCTAGCACAAAACAATGCTACATTTAAGACAATAGATAATAAACAGTCACAGTCATGGGATCAGGGGGCTGGAAGAAGGTTCCTAGATACAAGGTAATCACAAAGGTAAAAAGTACATTAATATAACTGTGTTGGTTATGCAAAACTGGGGAATGGGTAAGACAGGGATTATCTATCTTTTAAAACAATAACAGTTCTATGGTAGACTGTCCCTTTAAACCATTACTGAATTTCAGCTCTGTTTGCAAAGCATTACAATGTTTTCATTTGTTAATCAAGTGTCCAAATCCCTAATTGGTTCACAGAAATTATTAATAAACTGATGTGTAATAAATAGCAAAATTAGAGTTAAATTGAAATTAACATTTCAAGTTCTAACATTTTGTTAATGACCAGTGTTCAGTTAATAGATAAATTAACTCCTTTAAGTTAGCATCAAATTTACCACCTGCTATAAAGAGACACAAATTCCACTATCGATAGATTGTGTTTGGCATTTTGAAAGTAATTCAGTAAATCAGCTCCTAGCTATTCCTAATAGGGTTGTTAGAGACTATTAACTCATGGTATGCGTCTGCCAGGCAAATGCATAATTTGATTCATGTTTTCTTACATTTAATCCCAATGCTTTCATAACTACAATTAATTAGGTATGTGATTTTGACACAGTATTTATATTCCTTAAGCCCGAAAGATGATTTCAGACAGCTCTGTGTTTCACTTTTGTAACTGATAAACATTACATAATTATCGTTTAAGGCCAATCTCACTCAACACCTTGAACCATCTTAAGTAAAAAGCATTTTTAGGCTTAAATCATTCTACTTTGACTTGCCTGACTCTGAGTAAATAAACACAAAAGGCAATCTAGAAGAAATTGTCTTTTAACAAAAAATACATATGTAGCAAAATGATGAGTGATAGAGAATGAGTCAACTTTTTGCACTATATATTCCAAAGCAAACACGTAAAATCTAAATTCAAATAAATTCACTCTTATTGGACCAAACGACCTAAATTAACAAGATGTGCCATATACTTGAAAGATCTTTAAAAAATTATCAGCAGTCTCCTCAGGCGTCTTGTATATCGTTTGCAATAAGGAATCAAATCAAGAAATATTCAGCTAGATTACGAGTTTTGTGTTATGAGCGGCCCGCTACTAACTTGCAAGTTATTTCCACTGCTCAGCTTTAATAGCGCTGCTATTACAGGTTTGCAAAAACTCGGCGTTAGCAGTCAATATGGCAGCGTTGAGCTCCATACTGCACACAAATATCAGCGCTGCTTTGAGCTGGTTTTACGTGCTCGTGCACGATTTCCCCATAGACATCAATGGGGAGAGCCAGCTAAAAAAAAGCCTAACACCTGCAATAAAGGAGCGTAAAGCTCCGTAACGCAGCCCCATTGATTCCTATGGGGAAAGAAAATTTATGTTTACACCTAACACCCTAACATAAGCCCCGAGTCTAAACACCCCTAATATGCCGTCCCTGACATCGCCGACACCTACATTATACTTATTAACCCCTAATCTGCCACTCCTGACATCGCCGCCACCTACCTACAGTTATTCGGCACAATCTGACTACTTTTGCTAGTTATCAAATAACTAGCAGGTACGCTCTGCACTTTTCCGTCCATAGGAATCAATGGGATATCGGGCAGCAGCGAACATGAGCTTTCGCTGCTTTCTGACTCCCATTGATTCCTATGGACGGAAAAGTGCAGAGCGTACCTGCTAGTTATTTGATAACTAGCAGAAGTAGTACTTATTAACCCCTAAACCGCCGCTCTCAGACCCCACCGCAACTAAATAAAGTGTTTAACCCCTAAACCGCTGCTCCCGGAGCCCACCACCACCTACATTATACTTATTAACCCCTAATCTGCCCCCCCTACACCGCCGCCACCTACATTATATTTCTTAACCTTTAATCTACCCCCCTACACCGCCGCCACTATATTAAATTTATTAACCCCTAAACCTAAGTCTAACCCTAACCCTAACACCCACTAACTTAAATATAATTTAACTAAATCTAAATAAATTATTCCTATTTAAAACTAAATACTTACCTATAAAATAAACCCTAAGATAGCTACAATATAACTAATAGTTACATTGTAGCTATCTTAGGATTTATTTTATTTTACAGGCAACTTTGTATTTAATTTAACTAGGTAGAATAGTTATTAAATAGTTATTAACTATTTAATAACTACCTAGCTAAAATAAATACAAAAGTACCTGTAAAATAAAACCTAAGCTAAGTTACACTAACACCTAACACTACACTATAATTAAATAAATGTACTAAATTAAAAACAATTAAAAAATTAATTAAGGGCTATTTGTAATTTAGTATAGGGTAGGGCTTTTTATTATTTTGGGGGGCTTTTTTATTTTATTAGGGGGGATTAGATTAGGTGTAATTAATTTAAAAAACTTATTAATTATTTTATTATTTTCTGTAATTTAGTTTTTTTTTGTACTTTAGATAATTTTATTTAATTTTGTTTAATTGTAGTTAATTGTAGTTAATGTAGGTAATTAATTTAATGATAGTGTAGTGTTAGGTGTAATTGTAACTTACGTTAGGTTTTATTTTACAGGTACTTTTGTATTTATTTTAGCTAGGTAGTTATTAAATAGTTAATAACTATTTAATAACTATTCTACCTAGTTAAAATAAATACAAAGTTGCCTGTAAAATAAAAATAAATCCTAAAATAGCTACAATGTGACTATTAGTTATATTGTAGCAATCTTAGGGTTTATTTTATAGGTAAGTATTTAGTTTTAAATAGGAATAATTTATTTAGATTTAGTTAAATTATATTTAAGTTAGTGGGTGTTAGGGTTAGGGTTAGACTTAGGTTTAGGGGTTAATACATTTAATATAGTGGTGGGGTGTAGGGGGGCAGATTAGGGGTTAATAAATATAATGTAGGTGGCGGCGGTGTAGGGGGGGGGGGCAGATTAGGGGTTAATAAATATAATGTAGGTGGCGGTGGGCTCCGGGAGTGGTGATTTAGGGGTTAAACACTTTATTTAGTTGCGGCGGGGTCTGGGAGAGGCAGGATAGGGGTTAATAACTTTATGTAGGTGGTGGCGGTATAGGGGGTAGAAGATTAGGGGTTAATATGTATAATGTAGGTGGCCGTAGGCTACGGGAGCGGCGGCTTAGGGGTTAATACATTTATTAGAGTTGCGGTGGGCTCTGGGTGTGGCACTTTAGGGGTTAATAACTTTATTTAGGTGCGGCGGGATCCAGGAGCGGCGGTATAGGGGGTAAAACAGTTAGATAGTGTGGGTGTTTAGTGACAGGGTACCAAGAAAGCTGAAAAAAAGCTGAAGAGCAGCAAGATCGATGACTGTTAGTTAACAACAGTCTGCTGCTCATCGCCCCGTACTTGGTGCGCGTTATTTTGTAACTTTGGAGAACATATTCAGGTCTGCGGCAACGATGTTAGGCGAACTTAGGTGAGCGTATTGGTGCCGTTGAATGCAAGAAAGTCGACGGCTTGATAAATAGAGGCCATAGTGTATACATTTTACAAACAATATGTAGTGTGAACACATAAAGGCACTCCCCCAATTAGGACCAAAAAAAAAAGCGCCAAATGGTAGTCATGGTAACCACCTAGTCACATAGTAAACATAGAGCACATCAATAACATATAGAGAAAATCTGTCTGAGCATCGTTATATAAATACTAATATAGTGATCATATGTGACATAATATTAAAAAAACAGCAACACAGGAAATATTTGTGTTTGTGTGTGCGTGTAGCATGTGTATATGTTTGTGTGTTTGTGTGTATATGTGTATATATATATATATATATATATATATATATATATATATATATATATATATATATATGTGTCTGTGTGTTTGTGTGTATATGTGTATATGTATATTTCTGTGTGTGTGTGTAAAATGTGTATATGTTTGTGTATGTGTGTGTGTTTGTGTGTGTGTGTATATGTATTTGTGTGTGCATGTAGCATGTGTATATGTTTGTGTGTATTTATGTGTATGTGCATGTATCATGTGTATGTGCGTGTGTGTTTTTGTTTGTGTGTGTGTTTATATATGTATTTGTGTGTGCATGTAGTATGTGTATATGTTTGTGTGTGTTTGTATGCGTATATATGTGTAATTATGTGTGTGTGCATGTAGCATGTGTATGTGTGTGTGTGTTTGTGTGTGTGTTTGAGTGTGTTTGTGTGTGTGTATATATATGTATTTGTGTGTGCATGTAGTATGTGTGTTTGTGTATATATTTATGTATTTGTGTGTGCATGTAGTATGTGTATGTGTGTGTATATATGTGTATTTATGTGTGTGTGCATGTAGCATGTGTATGTGTGTGTGTGTGTTTGAGTGTGTTTGTGTGTGTGTGTATATATGTATTTGTGTGTGCATGTAGTATGTGTGTTTGTGTGTGCGTGTTTGTGTGTGTGTGTATATATTTATGTATTTGTGTGTGCATGTAGTATGTGCATATGTTTGTGTGTGTTTGTGTGCGTGTGTATATGTGTGTTTGTGTGTGCGTGCGTGCGTGTCCTGTAGATTCTAAGCTCTTTAGAACAGAAAACCTCTCCTTCTGTATTTGTTTTGTTTAGTGTGTTTATGCATTTAGATTTTTTTTACAATGAATCAGTATCATTGTGTTACTCGGTGCTACGGAATGAAGCAGCCCTTTACAAATGAATAATTATAATACGTATGTATTGTTATTTTGCTACACACAAATATTTATACCAAACAATCTGCTTTTCATGTTCTTTGTGCATTTGAATTAGCGCATATGGCTCATCTTCCCTAATCATTTTTTCTTATTCATGATAAATAACAAAAAAACATGTCAAAAAACAGCATAAAGCAAAAACAAAAATAACTACTAATGAATCTGATACTAAGCTAAACAGTTACATTGAAATAATGTATGTAGACTATCCTTGCTATTGTATTACCCCTTACTCATGTAACCATTCCTTTACAAATACATAATAATAATATGTACGTATATTAAATTTACTTCTGACAAAAAATCATTTATAATAAGCCATTTATTATAGGTTCATAATTTTACCTCATTCATTATTAATGACACATCACACACACATACACGTATCTCTTGTAACTTTGACCAACAAAATGCATAAAAGAGAAAGGAAAATAATAACCACATGTGATAAGGTAAGCAGATGCATTGTGATAGTGTATTTATATATATATATATATATATATATATATATATAGTATTGCAAAGCTCTTATTACCTCAGTATATTCCTTAACATTAAATACAGAAGTGACTGTATTCTGAGTGAACTCCATTGAAAGTTTATAAGCACATCTATAATAATTAGAAATATATTTTATTTTACTTTAAAAAAAAAAAAGAATTGGGTGTGGAAGTTTTCTTTCTTTCCTGTGCAAATATGTAATTTCCATGATTTCCTTTTAATGACTGCAGTCTGTGGCCTAGTGGGTACTGATTTATGAAAAGCTGTAAAAGATCAGGTGGAACTCGGCAGGACTTCTTTACAGCTGCCTGGATGGAAACCCATCTAATTTGTTTAGTTTAAGTGTGAGCTCATGGTGAACATCACCCGGCCCATAAATTTCAGGTTCAGACCTCTGACTGAGAGCTCGGTCCAAAAATGTTGATGCTTGCAGATGATCTTAAAGGCCAACATTCCCTTGATGCAAGCAAGGAGACTTTACAGACTCTTCACAGCTAGAGACACATTCCTCTTCATTGATAAACTGTCCAGATGTCCTCTCTGAGGAAAGTAACCAATTTTTACTTAAAATCCTCACAGGAAAGCTGCAAAGAGTAGAAAACTTTATCGCACTAGTTATTCAGAGGTTAGGTACATTTAAATGAGGTCTTTTTATATTGCAATCCCTCTTTGATCCAAGTCATAGACATAAAAACTTACTTTGACTACTTTAATCCCTAATCTGTGGATCTGTTCATTCTCAACTCAGTAATACAAATTATTTCATTCTATGGACATGCTCCTCTGATAAACCTAATCAGAGACCAGTTAAAGTAGAAAACAAAAACTGAGGTAAACCGTCACATTCTTTTCTACAGAAACACTTCATAAATACTTCAAGAATGTCCTGGGGATTATAGACATATTGCCAGAAAAATATATGAGTCCAAAGGTGATACACTTATTATAGCTAACAGTAGTAGCGCTTTGGTTTTAGGTTACCTGACCATAAAAATAGTTTGAAATTTGCCAGTAAAATGTGGGTTCTTTTAGAAAAAAAAAGTAAGCCTATTTCAAGAGAATATTATTATTAACAGACACATAGAAGTAGGTAACCCACTTTTCATACAAAATTACTAATTCTCATCTTATTTTATGTTTGATTTTTTAAAAATATGTTACTATTTTAGATTGTGGTGGCTTCATTTTTTTTTTTTTTTTTATGTTTCTAATTTAACATACCGGTGTGGTATTAAAAAGTACATAGGACTGAAATAAAAATAAGAAATCAATTACAGCAAATCATTTACAGTCACAGCTTCAATGACAAAAATAAAAATGGATATATAATTATGTAATGACATAGGGACCACCATCTTCTATTTTAATAAATGAATATTCAGCATCACACTGTATCAGTTTAATTAATACATATACATTTTTTTAGATTTATATATATATAAACTTGGAGACACAGAACCAGGGTGCAGCAATAAACTATATATATATATATATATATATATATATATATATATATATATATATATATATATATATATATATATATATATATATATATATATATATATATATATATATATATATATATATATAGTTTATTGCTGCACCCTGGTTCTGTGTCTCCAAGTTTATGAGAGTGCAATCTCTTCAAAGACTATATATATATATCTGGAAGGGGAAGTTCTTAAACCTGTATATTCTGTACATACAAACAGAGACACACATGTGCACACAGACACACACATACACGCGTATATATATATATATATATACATATATATATATATATATATATATATATATATATATATATATATATATATATATATATATATATATATCAAATGAAACCTGTAACATGATTTTGAATACCTAGAAAAGAAAAAAATGATTTTGCTAAATTATTTAAATAAATAACTGTGTTACTGGTTCTTGTTTGATGTAATAAAATAGCACATGCTAATTCCTTTCACTTTTCTTATAGGCCATCAAATCTATTGATAGATCAAAACAGTGCAGACTTTCCTCTACCTGGACCCCCAGAAGATTGGCAAATAGGACAGTGCAAGGACATTCTTTCTGGGGTTGCCTATAGTTCCTGTGAAACAATAGCAAAAATTTCTTTAGAGTAAGTAAATAAACTTTTGTGTGATCTCCATACCAGGCTGTTTATTTGTTGGTTTATTATTGTTTACGGGCAATGCAATCTAGTGTGTAGATGGTATGTTAAAAGGACTTTAAATGGACATGAAACACCTTTTGTGAAGAAATGTGCTTTGTTCAAGGCTCTAAAAATAGGTCACAAATAAAAAACTTGGGGGTTTTCAAAGTTGCAGGTTACAGGATTTTCTTTTTGGCTATCAAGGGTAAGCATGGGATAAGCACACTATTTCCATAAAACCAGGTGTGCTAAAGGGTTTTAGTTGTTTGGCCCTCTCTGCATTTACACATAAATTTTAACCTTTTTTATGTGAGGTAGCAATACTAATTATGAAAGTGGTGTTATCTGTGTGCTTAAATTACACTCCCAGCCAAAGCTTCAATATTCTATTCCTTCTGTGTAGAACTAAGAAAACTATACTAATACATACAGTGAAACTGGCACATTAACCAAGGAGTAATTCATCAAACCACATTATTAAGGTATAAGGCAAAATACCTAAATTGTATTGCATATGTTCAAAAACAATCAACAACTTATATTCATTATGTAAGAATTATATTATACATCATATTATACTATCTATTATACTATCTAACATTAAAAAATATCTTTAAATGGATCCATTCAGTCTCTTAATGCCCTAGGGACATCTCCCTTAACCACCTTTATTAACACCACCACATACAATTAAAAACCTTGTAGCATTGTGTTGGTGCTGCATAAAAGTTTTTAAAATATAGTAAGGTACCGTACTTTTTTTGAATGTTCCTTATTTGGAGCTACCACAAAATGCACCTATCTTCATCACTTAGTGTCCTTAATTGTTCTGCCATTACTGGTATCTATTCCTTTTTGGCGTCACTCTCGGGTGATTTCTAAAATCTACCGGTCTTAATTTAACTGGCCTCCAAAAGGCGACTGAACTTATAAGGTTTGCTCCTGTCTTGGCATGTTCCATTGTTCCATCATGTCTGTGATGTGACCTGCCCCTCTTGATGATGTCTGTTATTGGCCAGTATTCGTTCTGCTGGTCTCTGAGAGGGGACTTAGCAAGTGCATGAGTATATTCCATCCTGTATTCTCTGTCCAAGGATTCGTTCTACTGGTACTACACAGAAGATTATGGAGATATTCCAGGAATATGTTAATACAGTTCTGTTATATACCTCTTTCCTGATATCTGCTGAGACGTATTATAAGGCCTGTTGTTTTTTAATAAAACTTTTTTTTTAAGCTAACAGGAAATATATGTCACATTATAACTTGGGCTTAAGGACTGATTGATCATTGGCTAAAGAGTAGAAATCCTTCTACTTTAAAGGTGTATAGTAATACGCCTCACAGTAAAAAATAATAGAAACCACTTCTCAGCACAGGAACAAGAATTTAAAATAAACAACTGCACTGGTTGATTAGGAAGACTCCCACAACTATTGCCTAGTTGCTATTGAGGTGGTAAAGTCTGGAAAACCTCCATAGACTTTAATGACGATAAATGTTTTTATCACCAGTTTCCACAATTTACCACCTCAATGGAAACTAGGCCTATGTTGGAGTACATTGACATACCCAACTATCATGCAAAGAAAAAATACATATTTTAACACAGGAACATCAATTAAAAAATACATATATATATATAAATGTATTATTATTTATCTTTGAGGGTTTATATACTCTCTAGTACTGTTTAATATTTTGACTACTGAGAAACCAGATATAAAAAGAATATTAGATTATAGTAGGTGGGCATGTAAATGTTTACCATTTGACCAGGCAATAATGTGCTCCACTGAAATAGGCAACCCTAGTCACTCACCTGATTTGCCTAATAAAAACTCTGGAATCTGGGGAAATTGCAATGTTTTTTTTTGTTATTTTCTTATTCCCCATTTTGTTTCTCTTACATATAGTCAGACACTCAGTGCCTTTTCTCAAATGTCAACCATAACATGTGTTATACAAAGACTCGCCATCTTGTCATGCAGTCACTTGATTCATTCTTCATAAATATGTTATCATTGCATTACCATTGTATGCTGATACATGATGAATAATGTTTTAAGACCATGTTTGTTTTCAAAGTTAGATATCCATGAGGTGTTTTTCCTGTGTGATATTATCAGCAAAATTGGTTAACTTGTTTAATCAACATCTGTGTTCTTTCCATGAGTACTTAACTCTTTGTTTTCACTAATAAATCTGCTTTTAAAACATACAAAAAGTTAGACTACTTTTTAATCAAAGAACAAATATAAAAAGTGTAACATTTCAGAACATGACAGTTCCTGCTACATTATTTACATAGATAAGGATTATTCCACTAATGGACACAGGGAATGTGTTTAACGAGACATTAAACACATTGAGATTGTAAATTTTGCTTTCCTAATCCAACAACAATTGAACGTGGAGACTTCACAAGTTTCACACTACTATATTCAACACAGTTATTGTTTGCTCAGTCTGTAAATTCATTTATATCTATCCATAATTGGCCTCAGCAGAGGGTATTCAGTAGAATCAAATAGGTTTTAGTAGGCTGCGCCATCTTTTAGTGAACCAGTTTTTTTTTATGGAGCAAAATGTTGGATTGCCTAAGATTTCAAGGCTTCAGAGATCTCACTTTGTTCTTAGAATTTTATATTTAGAAATTGTCTCTGCGGATCACTTTTAAAACGTCTCTTTTTGACCCTAATAAGGATAAAATTACCTGTTGATTTTTTAAGTTAATTACAAAATAAATTACCATGTACAAGACTTCCTGTTTAAATCAGTAACCCAATAATACATAATCCCTTTAAATCTTCTTGGCATTGATGAGGGATTACTAAAGCTTTTGGAGAAAATGAGTTAAACACGGTGTACAAAGTATTTCTGAATTACTTCCTGAAGCGAATCAAAGTTATATAGTCTTATAAAGTGTATTCTTTATTTATAATATTTTTAAAAAGAACAAAAATATTGATAATTTATTTTGTATTTATTAATTTAGAATTTAAAAATATTACAGCAATCTGAAATATTTGCTACCTATAGCTAAAATATGTCTGGAAATGCAATAACACAATTAATTTAGCCTGCAAACATAAAATATGTCACTGGCTGATGCTTTTAATCCTCTGCATATTACTTCTGATTATTTGGCTCTGCATATACTAGTGTTTATAGTATGCATAACTCTTGATTAAATTAATGAGTGTTGAAAGTTTTCTTCATTCAATTTACTTTTCCAACTTAAATCTAACTAAGTACAGGGATGGTTTTTTTTCCTTAAAGGGACATGAAATCCAAATTTTTTTATTTCATGATTCAGATAGAGAATAATATTTTAAACAACTTTCCAATTTACTTCTATTATTCATTTTGCTTCCTTCTCTTGTTATCCTTTGCTGAAATGGTTATCTAGGTAAGCCCAGGAGCAGCAAAGAACTTAGGTTCTAGCTGCTGATTGGTGGCTGCATATATATATATACCTATTTTCATTGGCTCACCCATGTGTTCAGTTAGAATCCAATAGTGCTTTGCTGCTCCTTCAACAAATGATACCAAGAGAATAAAACAAATTAGATAATAGAAGTAAATTAGAAAGTTGTTTAAAACTGAAACATTAAAGACAATTTTTGGGTTTCAAGTCCCTTTAATGGTGCTGGTAAACACATTTTTTAGTACCTCTATATAAACAAGCATCAAATGAGCAATATTTTATCAATATGGCTGGAATTGTTTATACCTCCAGAAGCAGCACACACTACTAAAAACCAAAACCAAAAGCACTGAAATATGTACATTGGTTCGTCCCAGAAAATACTGGTTCATCCTTTTCTTTATCTTTACCTCTCAGCTTGTAAATTGAAAGAGTAAATAGAGTAGTCAATATTATGACCAAAGGTTAAATATCTTGTAATCATTTGTTTTACATAAGCAGCTTGGACTTCTAGACTTTAAAGGGACAGTCTACTTCAGAATTTTTATTGTTTTAAAAGCTAGATAATTCCTTTATTACCCATTCCCCAGTTTTGCCCAACCAACACTGTTATATTAATATACTTTTTTACCCATGTGATTACCTTGTATATAAGCCAATGCAGATTGCCTGCTTATTTCAGCTCTTTTAACAGACTTGCATTTTAGCCAATCAGTGCTGACTCATAAATAACTCCACGGGAGAGAGCACAATGTTATCTATATGGCACACACAAACTAGTGCTGTCTAGCAGTAAAAAACTGTCAAAATACACTAAGATTAGAGGTGACCTTCAAGAACTATGCAGTTAGCATATGAGCCTACCTAGCTTCAGCTTTAAACAAAGAATACCAAGAGAACAAAGCAAATTTGATGATAAAAGTAAATTGGAAAGTTGTTTAAAATTGAATGCCCAATCTGAATTATGAAAGTTTAATTTTGAGTAGACTGTCCATTTAAGTAAGTGGGAGCTTGATAAACTGCTTTACA
This sequence comes from Bombina bombina, assembly GCF_027579735.1. Taxonomy (NCBI): domain Eukaryota; kingdom Metazoa; phylum Chordata; class Amphibia; order Anura; family Bombinatoridae; genus Bombina; species Bombina bombina. Next base: position 178,840,825 of record NC_069501.1, read on the forward strand.
AAGCCATATGATGATGACTGACTTTAGATAAAACAACATAATTTTGAAAAAGGAATCAGTTTTTTTAAACATAACATTATATTTTCTATTGCTATTTAAAAAGGCATGCACCATTTTGTTCTTTCATGATTCAGATAGAGCATACCATTTTACATAAGTTTACATTTTACTTCTATTCTCAAATGTGCTTTATTCTCTTGGCATCCTTTGTTAAAGGAGCAGCAATGCACTACTGGAATCTAGATGAGCCAATGGCAAGAGGCATAAATGTGTGCAGCCATCAATCAATACCTAACTCCTAGTAGGGCATTGCTGCTCTTGAGCCTACCTCAACAAAAGATACATAGAAAACAAAGCAAATTAGATATAATTCAATTGTAAAATTGTATCTCAAATTGCAAGCTCTAGCTGAGTCATGAAAGTCTAATTCTGACTTTACTGTCCCTTTAAATTCCTAATATTCATCATAAGAACTCAGTAATTCACAACCTCATAATGGAAGCATATAATGTTGTGCAGACTCCCATAATGGCGGTATCTGTCCTACAAGATGCAGGTATATTTGAAATTTAAGTTCACCGTCTGTTTTCTTTTAATTGTACTATGAAGGCCGAATGATGATCATTTTTCTTTTTTCATTTCAGTGATATGAAGACAGTTGGAGTCACCATTATTGGTCCACGGAAAAAGCTCATTAGTAGTATTAAGCTACCAGAAAACCATTCAAAAAATGGACCTGTTAGTGTGTAACCCCAAAAAAAGTAAATGAAAATAAGGGACATCTATTATAAATGGACGGTGCAATTTTAGCTGAGAAACAGAAAGGAAATGATGGAATATTTGGGACGCTACTATGATTCCAACAGAGACTCTTCTTAAAGAGTAACAATGCCTTAAAAATGAGTGAAAACTCTTCTTTTCTACTTCCAAGTCAGGAAGGGTGCATTTATTTTGGTAACATAAATATTATGACAAATTTATCAAAAAAGGAAAACAAATGCAAACGAAGATGAACCTACTAAAGAAACAACCATCAAAACAGGTTATTTAAATGCAAACACAGGGTTATTAAAGGGATACTAAACAAAAGCATTTTCTTTTATGATTCAGATAGAGCATGCAATTTTAAGCACCTTTCTAATTTACTTCTATTATCAATTTTTCTGCGTTCTCTTGGTATCTTTATTTGAAAAAGCAGGACTCTAAGTTCAGGAGCCTGTCCATTTTTGGTTCAGCACCCTGGGTAGCGATTGCTGATTGGTGGCTACATTTACCCACCAATCAGAAAGCACTACCCAGGTGCTGAATCAAATATGGGTCGGCTCCTAAGCCTACATTCTTGCTTTTTAAATAAAGATACCAAGAGAACGAAGAAAAATGTATAATAGTAAATTAGAAAGTTGCTTAAAATTGCATGCTCTATCTGAATCATGAAAGAAAAATGTTGGGTTAGTATCCCTTTAAATATCAATTCAAAAGACTTGCAATATTATCCTTATTATTAATAGCATTTTTGATTTGTTACAAATAAAAGGACTATTTTTGTCTTATTTTATCTTGCAAACAAAATAAGTAATTTCTGGATTCTTAAATCAATATTGACATCCTTTTCGAACGCAGTATATTAAGTGAAGCATTGCTGAAGTCAACTACGTTACAGAAAATGTGAAACTATACAACGTATTAAGAATTTTTTGTAAATTAATATTTATTTGAATTTTTTAAGCAAATTGTTTTGTTTACCATATTTTTATATACTTGTAATAATAATATAATACACCATGCAACCAAGTAACAGCCATATAAAGATTGCTATATCTATTAAAGCTGTTTGAAATAATACAAAAATAATAATCAGTGCTTCTGCTGAATATTATTTTGCCATTGCAGATTGTTTTTTTTAATTATTATTTATTGCATGGTATATGCCTCTACTATATAATAAACAACAAAGAAGCTTTTACTGTCTGAATAATGTATTACGTTGCAGTTTAATTTACTAATACAATGAATACACAAAATATAAGGTATCTTGCATTTGTTGTAATAATCAATATTCTTGATATATATTATCTGAATCAAAATCATTACAATGCCAATTAGGGCTAGATTACAAGTGGAGCGCTATTTAGCGTTAGGTAATAACCCGAAGCATGCAAAAAGTCAAACTTAGATTATTGCATCCCCTATAGACTTTAATGGAGCGCAAAAAGAGGAAAAAAAACTAACACTACTCGCACGCAAACCCAATCGCGTTTTCTCAAGTGCGCTAACATGACATGAAATATTACGATTTCACCCTCCAACATTCTTTACATAGAAGAAAATGTTGTATTAATTCATCAATAAATATTTCTATAAATATCTCATGGTGTTTTGGTAATATATATATATATATATATATATATATATATATATATATATATATATATATATATATATATATATGATTATATATAGTCATAGATATATACCGATAAATATATATGATTATATATAGTCATAGATATATACCGATAAATATAGGAATATCTATTTAAAAATACTAAGAACGTATGCCTCTGTGTGAAGAACATTAGAAAGTGAACTATTTATAATAAATACATAGTTAATCACTTTAGTAAATATGAATATTTATGTGTATATATATATATATATATATATATATATATATATATATATACACTGTGTATATATATATATATATTTATTTATATATATATGTATGTAAATCCATATAAACACATAAATACATACCATACAGTATCTCACAAAAGTGAGTACACTCCTCACATTTTTGCAAATATTTTATTGTGTCTTTTCATGTGACAACACTGAAGAAATTACACTTTGCTACAACGTAAAGTAGTGAGTGTACAGCCCTTATAACAGTGTAAATATGTTGTCCCCGCAAAAGAACTCAACACACAGCCATTAATGTCTAAACTGTTGGCAACAAAAGTTAATACACCCCTAAGTGGAAATGTCCAAAGTGGGCCCAAAGTGTCAATATTTTGTGTGGCCACCATTATTTTCCAGCTCTGCCTTAACCTTCTTGGGCATGGAGTTCACCACAGCTTTATATGTAAATAGTCTTCCTGCGCTAAAGGCCAGATTATGTGGACCTAAAGCTAAAACATTTGAGGTGACACTGAATAGATGGAAATGATCACTCAGGACATAAAATATGTTAAATATGAGCTAATATTTATTATTAATAAAAGAGATGATTAAAATATTTTCTTTGAAAATTTATTAGTAAAATAATTTTTTAAATTTTTTTTAAAAAAATTGATTAAAAATAGAATTTAATTGAATTTTGTATTAAAAAGCTGATATAATAATGTTTTTCAGCAAAAATAACAGAGGCAAAAAAGATGAAAAGAAAAGATATAAGTGAGGTGAGTGTACTGAGCAGAGGATATAGTTAGTATACACAGCACATTTAGTTAGTATGTTAGTATAGTTAGTGAGGTTATTCAAACAACAGATGCGGTTAATATACAGCAAGTGTAATGAGTGCAGTGGATTTGATTGAGGTTAAAGTGTAAACTAAAAATGGGTCAGCTAAAGGTGTATAAGCTCAAGTGGTGTGTGCTAAAAGTGGTGTGTGCTAAAAATGTATTATAAATTAAAATTATGTCAACTAAACAGCTATAAAATAAATATACCTAAATTCATCAAGTGGACAGTTGTGCAAAAAAGCAATGTAAATGAAACTTAGCTAAAAAATAAAGTTAAATATTAAAGTTAAATAGAGCTAGGTTAATAAGGCAAAGTTAGTACAACTAAAACAGCGTAACTAAAATTTGGTATTAAAAATTGCCATTTCAAACACAATTGTGATAGAACTGTAAAATGAAAGTTATTTTCTGTGCACAGATAAAGAGTGTTGGCATATGCAAAATGTTGGGCAAGTGAAATTTTCAGTGCCGTCTTCTTTTTTATGTTAAAAGTACCTTGTAAGATCAGACTCACAGTCTTTTTTGTAATTCAATCCTATGGTAAAATCAAATGAAGTAATCCAAAGTTCAGGTAATACCAGGTTACCTTAAACTGCTTTTATTCAAGGAAGCATCTGTCAGGTTGTTAATATAGTACCTTGTTTCTTTCCTTGTCCTTTGTGGTAAAGCCAGGTTACCACTATGAATTTCAAGCCGCATACAGGGCTGGTGTGACGTTAATGTGGTGCTTCCGCGTCTGCCCAACATTTTGCATATGCCAACACTCTTTATCTGTGCACAGAAAAGAACTTTCATTTTACAGTTCTATCACAATTGTGTTTGAAATGGCAATTTTTAATACCAAATTTAGTTACGCTGTTTTAGTTGTACTAACTTTGCCTTATTAACCTAGCTCTATTTAACTTTAATATTTAACTTTATTTTTTAGCTAAGTTTCATTTACATTGCTTTTTTGCACAACTGTCCACTTGATGAATTTAGGTATATTTATTTTATAGCTGTTTAGTTGACATAATTTTAATTTATAATACATTTTTAGCACACACCACTTTTAGCACACACCACTTGAGCTTATACACCTTTAGCTGACCCATTTTTAGTTTACACTTTAACCTCAATCAAATCCACTGCACTCATTACACTTGCTGTATATTAACCGCATCTGTTGTTTGAATAACCTCACTAACTATACTAACATACTAACTAAATGTGCTGTGTATACTAACTATATCCTCTGCTCAGTACACTCACCTCACTTATATCTTTTCTTTTCATCTTTTTTGCCTCTGTTATTTTTGCTGAAAAACATTATTATATCAGCTTTTTAATACAAAATTCAATTAAATTCTATTTTTAATCAATTTTTTTAAAAAAAATTTAAAAATTATTTTACTAATAAATTTTCAAAGAAAATATTTTAATCATCTCTTTTATTAATAATAAATATTAGCTCATATTTAACATATTTTATGTCCTGAGTGATCATTTCCATCTATTCAGTGTCACCTCAAATGTTTTAGCTTTAGGTCCACATAATCTGGCCTTTAGCGCAGGAAGACTATTTACATAGATTTCAATCATCAATTTTATCTGGGGATTTTTTTATATCAACCTGTATACTTTGAGGTGAATTGTTTCAGCGCTCTCTCTCTCCCTAGATATATTCCAGTTCACCACAGCTTTACAGGCTACCACTGGAGTCCTCTTTCACTCATCCATGATGACATAACAGAGCTGGTGAATGTTAGAGACCTTGCGCTCCCCCACTTTCTGTTTGAGGATGCCGAACAGATGCTCAATAGGGTTTAGGTTTAGAGACATGCTTGGCCAGTCCATCACCTGAACCGTCAGCTTCTTTAGCAAGGCAATGGTCATCTTGGAGGTGTGTTTGGGGTCGTTATCATGTTGGAATACTGCCCTACGGCCCAGTCTCCGAAGGGAGGGATCATGCTCTGCTTCAGTATGTCACAGTACATGTTGGCATTCATGGTTTCCTCAGTGAACTGTAGCTCCCCAGTTCTGGCAACACTCATGCAGGCCCAGACCATGACACTCCCACCACCATGCTCGACTGTAGGCAAGACACACTTGTCTTTGTACTCCTCACCTGGTTGCCGCCACACACAGTTAATACCATCTGAACCAAATAAGTTTATCTTGGTCTCATCAGACCACAGAACATGGTTCCAGTAATCCATGTCCTTAGTCTGCTTGTCTTCAGCAAACTGTTTGCGGGCTTTCTTGTGCATCATCTTTAGAAGAGGCTTCCTTCTGGGACGACAGCCATGCAGACCAATTTGATGCAGTGTGCGGCATATGGTCTGAGCACTGACAAACTGACTCCCCCACCCCTTCAACCTCTGCAGTAATGTTGGCAGCACTCATATGTCTATTTCCCAAAGACAACCTCTGGATATGAAGCTGAGCATGTGCACTCAAATTCTTTGGTCGACCATGGTGAGGCCTGTTCTGTGTAGAACCTGTTCTGTGAAACTGATGTATGGTCTTGCCCACCATGCTGCAGCTCAGTTTCAGGGTATTGGTAATCTTCTTATAGCCTAGGCCATCTTAATGTAGAAAGTTCTTTGTCATGAGGTGCCATGTTGAACTTCCAGTGACCCGTATGAGAGAGTGTAAAAGTGATAACACCAAATTTAACACACCTGTTCCCCATTTACACCTGAGATCTTGTAACAATAATGAGTCACATGACACCGGGGAGGAAAAATGGCTAATTGGGCCCAATTTGGACATTTCCACTTAGGGGTGTACTCACTTTTGTTGTCAATGGTTTCGACATTAATGGCTGTGTGTTGAGTTCTTTTGAGGGGACAGCAAATTTACACTGTTATACAGGCTGTACACTCACTAGTTTGCATTGTAGCAAAGTGTCATTTCTTCAGTTTTGTCACATGAAAAGATATCATAGCATATTTATAAAAATGTGAGGGGTGTACTTACTTTTGTGAGATACTGTATGTGCACACACACACATATATATATATATATATATATATATATATATATATATATTTACATATATAGACATATTTAGACGTGTGTATGTATCTCTATGTTAAAGCACTTTGCATGCCTTTTTTATATCTTTTTATATATTCAACTTTTTTGTTTCACGTAACAGTTAACCAGAGCTCTGAAGTCACGCTATCCAAATAAATTTTAAATTTAATTGCACTCAACGCATTTACTTTCAACTTGTAATATGTGTGCTACTTCCGATGCACGCATAGAGCTTTGATAAACCCCTTATCGTTTCCACACAACAGTTAGCACACCACTCGTAATCTAGCCCTAAATATTAAAAAAATGTGTTGAATATTACTTATTTCGTAAAATACACTATCAATCTAGCTAATTTTGTAACATAGCCTCATAGTCCAGTCTTAAGGTTTACATATATACTGAGCAATATCTACAGTAATCATGCTGCCAAATTATTGTATTATACTGTTCTAATTGGGTTTATTAATTGTATAAATGCATAAGCAACAGAGCTTTCTGGCCAATGGCAAGTTGCCCACCTTTTAGTTTTTCTTACTATAATTTAAAAAAAAGATTTTAGCACTAGTTTGTATAATACATGAAATATGGTACTGGGATCAAAACCAAAACCAGTTAAATACAAGATTCACATTAAATTGGACAGTTACTGTTTTACCTTTTTAAGAATAAAATAAATAGCAATAGTTCAATATATTTTTAGCAGACATTACATGGATGTTTTCTGCATAACTATTTCAGGATCATTTTTATATGCATCTCTTATAGTGGAGTTAGGTATCACATTTTATGGAATAGCCCTTTTCATATATTCCCATATAAATGCATGAAGAGATAGCAACCATAAATACAAATAGAAAACATACCAATTGGTATGTCAAACAGCCTTAAAGATTCATTGACTCTGTAATCAAATATTTTAATATACTTTTTCATAACTATCTTCAACAACACATATGTTTTCATGTATGGTACTTGATCCAGCTCATATCTGAACTTTTTAACTATACGTTTTATGTAGGTACTGAGCTGTCTAAAGCTCAGTTATAGTGATTTATTTAATCAGCCAAGTTACGAAATATATTAATCATTATATACACAACTAGCTTGCTTTCTCAAAAAGTGTTCATACCAGAGGTATTTCTACTTTTGGTTCCTTTGTAAATAATGTGTGTAAAACAAGTATTCAAGAGATACTAAACCCAATTTTCTTTCATGATTCAGCTAGAGAGCATGCAATTTTATGCAACTTTCTAATTTACTCCTATTATTAATTTTTCTTTGTTCTCTTAGTATATTTATTTGAAAAAGCAGGAATGTAAGTTTTGGAGCCAGCCTATCTTGGTTCAGCACCTAGCACTTGCTTATTGGTGGCTACATTTTAGCCACCAATCAGCTAGCACTACCCATGTGCTGAACCAAAGATGGGCTGGCTCATAAGCTTATATTCCTGCTTTTTCAAATAAAAATAAAAAGAGAACGAAGAAAAATTGATAATAGGAGTACATTAGAAAGTTGCTTAAAATTACATGCTCTACCTGAATCGTGAAATAAAAAAAAATTGAGTTCAGTATCCCTTTTTTTTTTTTTTAACATTTTTGTTATGGAGAACACTTCAACAAAACTTGACTTGATTTAACAAAAAAGCCAAACTGCAGCATTCATATTATTGTGTGATCCATATTATTTCTTTGTATTTTTAAAGGTTATTATTTATTTTTGTTATGTATCTAGTTTATGCTCTGTATTTAGAATACATAAAGAATTGCATAGACATAATTTGCATTTATGTTTCCTTGTATTTCTAAGTATTACTTATATAGTTTTCATATTGTGCAACTGTAGAGGGCCTCAGACTAATGTAAAATGATTTGTAGTGGAAACATTTATATTTTTATAATAAACTTGGTGAAAGTATTTTTGACAGAACTTAGCAGAGTGTTGATTGCTTTAAGGTTCTATGCAATGTTTGTTTTCTAAAACAACTTTTGTTACAAGTTTATTTCATTTATTTTTGTAGCCTGAGACTTTGTAATTACCCCAAAAAAAAATATTGTAAAAAGTAAAAAATATGTTTTAAAGGAAGATTTATTTTTTATGTTTATTTTTTCTATAAATTGTGCCTTGTCCCATACTCCCTAGAGAGGCCAAAAAGTATCATCTGTAACCTAGGTTTTCTGCAAATTGGCTAAAACTGCTGTTTGATTTGTAGGTTAAAAATGTATCTTTTTGTTTTTTTTAGGGAGCGTGGGGCAAAACACAATTTTACACTAAAGCAAGATATGTCTAATGTACTTATTTTGACTGTTATGTTTCTGTTATTTAACTTGTGTTTTTTTCCGTTCCCTTAAGAGAGGATTGAGTGTATTCTGCAGTATCCAGCCCATTGGCCCTGCAACATTCAATACAGTTATCAGTTCCTGAGCTTATTTATGTCAGTCCGAATTAGTTGCAACAACAGAGATTAAATAAATATACAAAACAATGGAAACTTTGTTAAAAAAATAATAGTTATATCATTTTGTATGAATTTCCTTATTGACAGCTATTTAAAACGAGTGACATTTATGGGACTAAGGGATACTGTCACATAACAGTTGGGAGGTGTATAATTGGTCTATATTAATGTATAATTTTTAAAAAATGTTTTAATTGGAAATGGAGAGACCAACAAAACAACACCGCTTTATTTCAGTGCTGTCTTTCCTGGGAACTTGATTATGTATTCTCTTTGCATCCTTTGTTGAGAGTAAACTAGTTAGTTTCATAGGAGCTCAGGATTTTGCACATTTGACAGCAGTGTTTGCAACAGTGTATAACATTGCTATAAACATTGTTGTGAACACTGCTGACTATCACCGAGATTACGAGTCTTGCATTAGCCTTAAAAAGCAGCATTGAGAGGTCCCAACGCTGCTTTTTAATGCCCGCTGGTATTACGAGTCTGGCAGGTACAGGTGTACCGCTCACTTTTTTTCCGCGACTCGAGCTTACCACAAATCCCCTTACGTCAATTGCGTATCCTATCTTTTCAATGGGACTTGCATAACGCCGGTATTACGAGTCTTGAAAAAAGTGAGCGGTACACCCTCTCCTGTCAAGACTTCTACCGCATTTAAAAGTCAGTAGTTAAGAGTTTTATGGGCTAACGCTGTAACATAAAATCTTAACTAAAGTGCAAAAAAGTACACTAACACCCATAAACTACCTATTAACCCCTAAACCGAGGCCCCCCCCCACATCGCAAGCACTTAAATAAAGTTCTTAACCCATAATCTGCCGACCGGACATCGCCGCCACTTCATTAAATATATTAACCCCTAAACCGCCGCACTCCCGCCTCACAAACACTAGTTAAATTTTATTAACCCCTAATCTGCCGTCCCTAACATCGCCAACACCTACCTACAATTATTGACCCCTAATCTGCCACCCCCAATGTCGCCGCTACTATATTAAATTTATTAACCCCTAAACCTAAGTATAACTCTAAGTCTAACCCCCCCTAACTTAAATATAATTTAAATAAAACAAAATAAAATAACTACAATTAAATAAATTATGCCTATTTAAAACTAAATACTTACCTATAAAATAAACCCTAAGCTAGCTACAATATAACTACTAGTTACATTGTAGCTAGCTTAGGATTTATTTTTATTTTACAGGCAAGTTTGTATTTATTTTAACTAAGTAGAATAGTTATTAAATAGTTATTAAATATTTAATAACTACCTAGCTAAAATAAGTACAAATTTACCTGTAAAATAAATCCTAACCTAAATTGCAATTACACCTAACACTACACTATAATTAAATTAATTACCTAAACTAACTACAATTAATTACAATTAAATTAAATAAACGAAAGTCCAAAAAAAAATAAACACTAAATTACAGAAAAAAATAAAATAATTACAAGAATTTTAAACTAATTACACCTAATCTAATCCCCCTAATAAAATAAAAAAGCCCCCAAAAATAATAAAAATCCCTACCCTACACTAAATTACAAATAGCCCTTAAGAGGGCCTTTTGCGGGGCATTGGCCCTAAGTAATCAGCTCTTTTACCTGTAAAAAAAATACAATACCCCCCCAACATTAAAACCCACCACCCACACACCCAAACCTACTCTACAACCCACCCAATCCCCCCTTAATAAAACACTAACCCCTTGAAAATCACCCCACCTTGAGCCGTCTTCTGCAGAAGTGGTCCTCCAGAGGGGCAGAAGTCTTCATCCGATCCGGGCAGAAGAGGACCTCCAGACAGCCAGAAGTCTTCATCCAGGCGGCATCTTCTATCTTCATCCATCCGGAGTGGAGCATGTCCATCTTGAAGCCAGCCGATGCGGAGCATCCATCCAGACCGACGACTACACAACGAATGACGGTTCCTTTAAATGACATCATCCAAGATGGAGTCCCTTGAATTCCGATTGGCTGGTAGGATTCTATAAGCCAATAGGAATTAAGGTAGGAAAAATCCTATTGGCTGATGCAATCAGCCAATAGAATGCAAGCTCAATCCTATTGGCTGATTGCATCAGCTAATAGGATTTTTCCTACCTTAATTCCGATTGGCTGATAGAATCCTATCAGCCAATCGGAATTCAAGGGATGCCATCTTGGATGCCGTCATTTAAAGGAACCGTCATTTGTCGTGTAGTCGTCGGTCTGGATGGATGCTCCGCGTCAGCTGGCTTCAAGATGGACCCGCTCCGCTCCGGATGGATGAAGATAGAACATGCCGCCTGGATGAAGACTTCTGGCTGTCTGGAGGTCCTCTTCTGCCCGGATAGAATGAAGACTTCTGCCCCTCTGGAGGACCACTTCTACCCGGCTGGGTGAAGAAGGCTCAAGGTAGGGTGATCTTCAAGGGGTTAGTGTTAGGTTTTATTAAGGGGGAATTGGGTGGGTTTTAGAGTAGGGTTGGGTGTGTGGGTGGTGGGTTTTAATGTTGGGGAGGGGCATTGTATTTTTTTTTTCAGGTAAAAGAGCTGACTACTTTGGGGCAATGCCCCGCAAAAGGCCCTTTTAAGGGCTATTTGTAATTTAGTATAGGGTAGGGATTTTTATTATTTTGGGGGACATTTTATTTTATTAGGGGGATTAGATTAGGTGTAATTAGTTTAAAATTCTTTTAATTATTTTTTTTTTTCTGTAATTTAGTGGGTTTTTTTTTCCGTACTTTAGTTTATTTAATTGTATTTAATTGTAGTTAGTTTAGGTAATTAATTTAATTATAGTGTAGTGTTAGGTGTAATTGTAACTTAGGTTAGGGTTTATTTTACAGGTAAATTTGTCTTTATTTTAACTAGATAGTTATTAAATAGTTAATAACTATTTAGTAACTATTCTACCTAGTTATATTGTAGATATCTTAGGGTTTAGTTTACAGGTAAGTATTTAGTTTTAAATAGGCATAATTTATTAAATTATAGTAATTTTATTTAGATTATTTTAAATTGTATTTATGTTAGGGGGGGTTAGACTAAGGGTTCGATTTAGGTTTAGGGGTTAATACATTTAATATAGTGGCGGCGACGTTGTGGGTGGCAGATTAGGGGTTAATAAATATAGGTAGGTGGCGGCGATGTTAGGGACAGCAGATTAAGGGTCAATAAATATAATGTAGGGTTCGGCGATGTTGGGGGCAGCAGAATAGGGGTTCATTAGTATAATGTAGGTGGCGGCGGTGTCCGGAGCGGCAGATTAGGGGTTAATAATATAATGCAGGTGGCGACGATGTCGGGGACGGCAGATTAGGGGTTAATAAGTGTAATATTATGGGTGTTTAGACTCTGAGTTCATGTTAGGGTGTTAGGTGTAGACATAAAATATATTTCCCCATAGGTATCAATACGGCTGCGTTAGGAGCTGAACGCTGCTTTTTTGCAGGTGTTAGGTTTTTTTTCAGCCAGCTCAGCCCCATTGATTCCTATGGGGAAATCGTGCACGAGCACCTTCAGCCAGCAGTGCTGGTATTACAGTGAGATGTGGAGCTAAATTTTGCTCTTCGCTCACTTTTTTGAGGCTAACGCCGGGTTGAAAAAAACCTGTAATACCAGCGTTGTCTTAAGTGAGCGGTGAGAAAAAAATGAGCGTTAGCACCGCACACCATCCCGACAAAAACTCGTAATCTAGCCGATAGAGTGCTAAAAACATGTGCAAGCTTCTAAGCTCCTATAAATGTACATAGGCTTACTCTTTACTAAGACAACAACAAATGTAATAATAGAAGTAAATTGAAAAACATTGTTAAACATTGAATTCTCTATCTGAATCATGCAATTTAAAGATTTACTTTACTGTACCTTTAATAAGCAGACAGATTACCTTACTCCCTGTTTCTCAATAACAACAAAAACAATTACGAGAGTTGAACAAGGAAACAGGACAATCCTATTGTTGTGGGAGAAACACTGAAGTCACCTGAAGAGAGCAGCTTCTCTAAATAACCCTGAGAGAGTCAATAGGTAACAGCACTTTAGGGAAATGAAACAATAAATAAATGCTATATATAATGACATATGAAAACATTTATTACCCTAAGAATAATATGTAGAGATATTTTTTTTTAATTTACGTTAGTTATTTAAATTTTGAAAACATAAGTGCATAGTTTCAGTTTCTATAAAGTACTTTGATTTGTATAACATAATGGGCATTGCTGTTTTGAAACTTACATTTCCCCCTTATTTCTCTCTTTTGCTGAGGACTATTAGAGACATACAATGCCTTGCAAAAGTATTCACCCCCCCTTGGCATTTTTCGTGTTTTGTTGCCTCACAACCTGGAATTAACATGGATTGTTTGAGGATTTGCATCATTTAATTTACAGAACATGCCCACAACTTTGAAGATGTTTTTTTTTTTATTGTGAAGCAACCAACAAATAGGACAAAATAACAGAAAAAGTCAATGTGCATAACTATTCACCCCCCTAAAGTCAACACTTTGTAGAGCCACCTTTTGCGGCAATCACACCTCCAAGTCGCTTTGGATAAGTCTTTATGAGCTTGCCACATCTTACCTCTGGGATTTTTGCCAATTCCTCCTTGCAAAACTGCTCCAGTTCCTTCAAGTTGGATGGTTTGCACTTGTGAACAGAAATCTTTAAGTCTGACCACAGATTTTCTATTGGATTGAGGTCTGGGCTTTGACTAGGCCATTCCAACACATTTACATGTTTCCCCTTAAACCACTCAAGTGTTGCTTTAGCAGTGTGTTTGGGGTCATTGTCCTGCTGGAAGGTGAACCTCCGTTCTAGCCTCAAATCACGCACAGAGTGGTACAGGTTTTGCTCAAGAATATCCCTGTATTTAGCACCATCCATCTTTCCCTCAACTCTGACCAGTTTCCCAGTCCCGCCTGCTGAAAAACATCCCCACAACATGATGCTGCCACCACCATGTTTCACTGTGGGGATGGTGTTCTTTGGGTGATTTGATGTGTTGGGTTTGCGCCAGACATAGCATTTCATTGATGGCCGAAAAGTAAAATTTTAGTCTCATCAGACCAGAGCACCTTCCTCCATACATTTTGGAAGTCTCCCACATGCCTTTTCGTGAACTCAAAATGTGCCATTTTGTTTTTTGCTGAAAGTAATGGCTTTCTTCTCGCCACTCTGCCATAAAGCTCAACTCTATGGAGCATACGGCTTATTGTCGTCCTATGTACAGATACTCCAGTCTCTGCTGCGGAACTCTGCAGTTCCTCCAGGGTTACCCTAGGTCTCTGTGTTGCCTCTCTGTTTAATGCCCTCCTTGCCCGGTCCGTGAGTTTTGGTGGGCGGCCGTGTCTTGGCAGGTTTGCCATGTTCTTTCCATTTAGTTATGATAGATTTGATTGTGCTCCTGGGGATCATCAAAGATTTGGATATTTTTTTATAACCTAACCCTGACTTGTACTTCTCAAAAACATTGTCCCGTACTTGTTTGGAGAGTTCCTTGGTCTTCATGGCAGTGTTTGGTTAGTGGTGCCTCTTGCTTAGGTGTTGCAGCCTCTGGGGCCTTTCAAAAAAGGTGTGTATATGTAATGACAGATCATGTGACACTTAGATTGCTCAAAGGTGGACATCATTTCACTAATTATGTGACTTCTGAAGGTAATTGGTTGCACCAGAGCTTTTTATGGGCTTCATAACAAAGGGGGTGAATACATACGCACATGCCAATTTTCTGTTTTCTATTTCCAAAAAAATGGTTTTATGTATATATTTTTCTCATTTGACTTCACCAACTTAGAATATTGTGTTCTGATCCATCAAATAAAATTCAGATTAATAAAACATTGAACTTAAGGCTGTAATGTAACAAAATAGGTAAAAAGTCAATACTTTGCAAGGAATTGTATATAGAGGAGGTAATGTACAAGCACTGAATTGTGCAACAATCCCTGTGTGAAATATTAAAAGTAACTATATAGCAGTTGTTGGTGGCCTCCATTACTTTATAGAAACTTAGTGGAAATGGAAAACCCTCAATTCCCAGAGTAAAATTCATGGGAAAGGGACAAAATAAATAATGAAAGTACACTAAAAACTTCTTAACTGCACATAACATTTTATATTACACTCCCAAACTGTTAAATGTAAACAGGAAAAAATAAAAGATGCCCACGGGGATTGGGTGATCGAAGAAAGAAATGAAATCATAAGGAAATCCTTAAAGAAGATAAAGGCTACTGCAGTGTTGTACCCTATGGAAGATGAAGACTCTCCCATGTTATATTTCTATTAGTGTGACTGTATTGTCTATTGGGAGCCTGACTTAAGAATTACAGTGTTTGTTTGGAGAACTAACAGGTGAAATGTTAAGATGGCTATGAGATTCCATTGTACTAGAACAATCCTTGCAGAAAGCAAATACAACTCTATTCAATTTAGATGAAAATGTAAAAATAGGAGAGTGTTGGGTGGGAATTTGTAATGAAAACATGAAAAAGGGACAGAGGCGGCCAGTACAAGCAAAGCAGATTTTAATAAGCACAATTATTTTTTACTTTAATAAAACGTGAAACATATTACACAAATCACACCTTTAAATGATGAAACTTATGATTGGAATGTGAAATATTAAGATTTCCTGTTAGGTTAGGGCACTTGGTTAAACACGATCAGGTTTGTGTGACTTGTTGGGTGTTAGGTTTTTTCCACTTTTCGTGTTCCATTGAAGTCTATGAGGGAATACATTACAATTTTCAAAGTTTGGCTTTTTGCGTTTGTTGGGTTGGTGCTCATGCAAAAACCTTTTAACTTCAACTCACAATATTCACGCTGCCCAACGCAAAATACCACATCTCTGATGTCTCATATCTAGTTTTTGTATGCTGGTTACTTATGTCTTCAGTATAGGTATGTGCTGTGCAGGCAATACTAGCAAGTTCTGTTAGGGGCCAAACTCTCTCAAGGCAACCTTCTTGCATACAATCAATGATCTTTATTATACTATAAATGTTATACTTTAATTAGATTTAATACAAAAGGTTGTATGCATGTTCTTATTTTTATAAACACTACTACACAAGCACTTTACTTCTGTTCCAATGGATATCTCGGCTTTCCTTTTATAGTTTTCTCAGCTTCTCCCTTTAAAACGGCCTACATCTACAACTTACTTAAGGGACAGTCTAGTATAAATTAAACTTTCATTATTCAGATAGGACTTTTAATTTTAATCAACTTTCCAATTTACTTTTATCATCAAATTTGCTTTTTTCTCTTGGTATTCTTAGTCTAAACTAAACATAGGTAGGCTCATATGCTAATTTCTAAGCCTTTGAGGGCTGCCTTTTATCACAGGCTTTTTAAATCTCTTTTCAACACAAAGAGACAGAAAGTGCACGTGGGCTATATAGATAACACTGTGTTCAGGCACAGGGGATTATTTAAGATTTAGCACAACACAATGCTAAATGCAAGACAATCCTATATTATAAAAGGCCAAGTATGTTTGTCCGAAGCTGTCATGTGCAGTAGAGACAGCATGAGGACAAACACACCTGGCCTTGGATTCCCTACCTGATCTGCCAACTGCCGTGAGAAGAAGTGGACGTGGCCGAGCGTGTACGGGGGTATGGCCAAGCGTGAAGGGGGCATGGCCTAGCGCGAAGACCCGTGAAGGGGGCGTGGGCTAGCGTGAAGGCCCGTGAAGGGGGCGGGGCCGGGAGCAGGGCTGTGAAAGTCCGTGGAGAGAGCTCAAACAGCTCAAAAGAGGGGAGAGGGGGGAGAGAGAGATCAAGAGGGGAGAAAGAGACAGGGGAGAAAGAGAGAGAGGGGAGAGAGAGAGAGGGGAGAGAAAAAGGGGGGAGATGTGGAGAGAGAGAGAGCGAGAGAGAGAGAGGGGAGGGAAAGAGGGGAGAGAGAAAGAGAGAGGGGATAGAGAGGGGATAGAGAGGGGGAGAGAGAGGGGGAGAGAGAGAGGGGAGAGAGAGAGACAGAGGGGGGAGATAGAGAGAGGAGAGAGAGAGAGAGGGGAGAGAGAGAGAGGGGAGATGTGGGGATAGAGAGAGAGAGGGGAGAGAAAGAGGGGAGAGAGAGAGGGGGGGAGAGAGAGAGAGGAGAGAGAGAGGGGAGAGAGAGGGGAGAGAGAGAGAGTGAAGAGAGAAAGGGGGAAGAGAGAGAGGGGAGAGAGAGAGAGAGAGAGAGAGGAGAGAGAAAGTGAAGGGAGAGAGAGAGAGGGGAGAGAGAGAGAGAGAGGGGGAGAGAGAGACAGAGGGGGGAGATAGAGAGAGGAGAGAGAGAGGGGAGAGAGAGAGAGAGAGAGAGAGAGGGGAGAGAGAGAGGGGAGAGAGAGAGACAGAGGGGGAGATAGAGAGAGGAGAGAGGGGGGGGGGGGAGGGAGAGAGAGAGAGAGGAGAGAGAGAGAGAGGTTGAGAGAGGGGAGAGAGAGAGAGGGGAAAAAGAAAGAGAGAGGGAGAGAGAAAGAGAGAGGAGAGAGAGAAAGAGAGAGGGGAGAGAGAGGGGGGAGCGAGAGAGAGGGGGAGAGAGAGAGAGAGAGGGGAGAGAGAGAGGGGAGAGAGAGAGAAGGGAGAGAGAGAGGGGAGAGAGAGAGAGAGAGGGGGGGAGAGAGAGAGGGGGGGAGATAGAGAGGGAGAGGGAGAGAGAGAGCGCAAAAGAGGTGAGGAGAGAGAGAGTGCAAAAGAGACGGGGGAAAGAGAGAGCGCAAAATAGAGGGGGAGAGAGCTCAAAAGAGAGGGGGAGAGAGAGCGCAAAAGAGAGGGGGGAGAGAGAGAAAGCAAAAGAGAGTGGGAGGGAGAGAACGCAAGGGGTGGGACCACTGTACTGCAAAAAAATGGCCCGTGTGAATGGGCTTTAGGACTAGTAGATAATAAACAGTCACAGTCATGTGATCAGGGAGCTGGAAGAAGGTTCTTAGATACAAGGTAACCACAGAAGTAAAAAGTGTATTAATATAACTGTGTTGGTTAGGCAAAACTGGGGAATCCTATATAATAAATGGGCAAGTATGTTTGTCAGATGCAGTCATGCGCAGTAGAGACTGCACGTGACAAACATACCTGACCGTTTGGATCCTGACACTCAGTACTCAGCACAGAGCAAGGCTGAAGCGGAGTGTCAGGGAGCATGGCCACTGGACGACGGGAGCGTTGCGATGGAGGCGTGGCCGGGCATCGCGAGGGGTGTGACTGGGCGCGATGAGGGGCGTGGTCGGGCGGGTGTCGTCACGATGGGGCGTGGTCGGGTGGGGTGCCGCGATGGGGGCATGGCTTTCAAAGAAGACAGAGCCAGAGAGGGAGCAGGAGAGGGGGTGAGAAGGGCCAAAGAGGGGGTGAGAAGGTCCAAAGAGGGGGCGAGAAGGGCCAAAGAGGGGGGGAGAGAGCCAAAGTGGGGGGGGAAAGAGCCAAAGGGGGGGAGAGAGCCAAAGGGGGGGGGGGAGAGCCAAAGAGGGGGGAGAGAGAGAGCAGAGGAGAGAGAGCCAAAGAGGAAAGAGAGCCAAAGAGGGGAGAGAGCCAAAGAGGGGGGGAGAGCCAAAGAGCGGGAGAGAGAGCCAAAGAGGGGGGGGAGAGAGCCAAAGAAGGGGGAGAGAACAAAAGAGGGGGGGGAGAGAGCCAAAGAGGGGAGAGAGAGAGCAAAAGAGGGGGGGGGAGAGAGCCAAAGAGGAGAGAGAGCCAAAGAGGAGAGAGAGCCAAAGAGGGGAGAGAGCCAAAGAGGGGGGGAGAGCCAAAGAGCGGGAGAGAGAGCCAAAGAGGGGGGGAGAGAGCCAAAGAAGGGGGAGAGAACAAAAGAGGGGGGGAGAGGGGGGGAGAGAGCCAAAGAGGGGAGAGAGAGAGCAAAAGAGCGGGGGGGGGGAGAGCCAAAGAGGAGAGAGAGCCAAAGAGGAGAGAGAGCCAAAGAGGGGAGAGAGCCAAAGAGGGGGGAGAGAGAACCAAAGGGGGGGGAGCCAAAGGGGGGGGGGGGAGCCAATGAGGGGGGAGAGAGAGAGCCAAAGAGGAGAGAGAGCCAAAGAGGAGAGAGAGCAAAAGAGGGGAGAGAGCCAAAGGAGGGGGGAGAGAGAGCCAAAGAGAGGGGGGAGAGAGCCAAAGAGGGGGGAGAGAACAAAAGAGGGGGGAGAGAGCCAAAGAGGGGAGAGAGAGAGCAAAAGAGGGGGGGGGAGAGCCAAAGAGGGGGGGGAGAGCCAAAGGGGGGGGAGAGAGCCAAAGGGGGGGGAGAGCCAAAGAGGGGGGAGAGAGAGAGCCAAAGAGGAAAGAGAGCCAAAGAGGAGAGAGAGCCAAAGAGGAGAGAGAGCAAAAGAGGGGAGAGAGCCAAAGAGGGGGGAGAGAGAGCCAAAGAGGTGGGGGGGGAGAGCCAAAGAGGGGGGGGAGAGAGCCAAAGAGAGGGGGGGAGAGAGCCAAAGAGGGGGGAGAGAGAGCAAAAGAAGGAGGGAGAGAGCCAAAGAGGGGAGAGAGAGAGCAAAAGAGGGGAGAGAGAGAGCAAAAGAGGGGAGAGAGAGAGCAAAGGAGAGGGGGAGAGAAAGCAAAAGAGAGGGTTAGAGAAAGCAAAAGAGAGGGGGGAAGAGAGAGCAAAAGAGAGGGGGGAGAGCAATTGGTGGGACCGCTGCACTGCAAAAAATGGCCCGTGTGAACGGGCTTTAGGACTAGTAGATAATAAACAGTCATAGTCATGTGATCAGGGAGCTGGAAGAAGGTTCTTAGATACAAGGTAACCACAGAAGTAAAAAGTGTATTAATATAACTGTGTTGGTTATGCAAAACTGGGGAATGGGTAATAAAGGGATTATCTATCTTTTAAAACAATAACAATTCTATGGTAGACTGTCCCTTTAGTTCCCCACTTTAAAACATGGCTAATCTTTTTCCTATGGAAATTTTTCATGTTTCTGGCACATCATTTGGCCCCTTTTCTATCATTCAAAAAAATATAATAGAATCAGTGACTGAACTATTGGAGAAACAACTGATGCAAAGCACTTGACACCTGCCATTCACAACGTCAGGTTACTGTTACTGGGACCTCCTCCATTGCAGTGTGTTAAGGCGGTGCTGTCCCTTAAATTCAACTATTATCCACCATGTTAGAGCAGCAGGCCCATGAACTGGGTAGAACAGCCAGTTGGGAAGTTGCCACAGAGGCTATCTGTTTAATCCTAGTGGTCTCACCATGTCATATAGGTACTGCAGGAGCCATGCATCCAATTAAATGTCTCTAATTTGGCATATTTGGGGCCACACGTTTGATCTGTGGGGTTTATTTTTATATAAAGGAAGTTGCAGGGGTTAAGCATCTGATCTTATAGGCCTAATTTGGCATATATCTGGTATAAAGTTGGCAGCAGGAGCCCAGGGACATTGCATTTGATCTTATGGGTCTCATTTGGCATAAGTCTGGTATAATGTTGGCAGCAGGAGCCCAGAGGCTAAGCATCTGATCTCATAGGTCTAATTTGGCATACAGCTGGCATAAAAGGGGCTGCATCTGATTTGTAAGGTCTCATAGACAGCTTACTCTAGCACTGTTGACTTTGGAGCTGCAAGTTTGCTTGTTAAACATTATAGCTATCCCAAAATGTTCCCTAAATTACCAGGCTTGAAAACTTACCTGACACTAGGTGTGTTTAAAATCAAGTTAAAAACTGACTATCTTCAAACAAATATATATTTGATATTGTGTGTGCAAATTTATATTTGATTTACAGTAATATATATAAGTATAAATATACAGTTTAAGAAAGATCACTCTCACTTTAATAACAACTGCCAGGGTGCCAACGGTTAAGTATATCAAGTAGAAGAAGGCACTCTCTGGTCTTTTCAAGTGTACTTTATTTGAAAAAGCGTGACGTTTCGGGGGGGACACTCCCTTCCTCAGAAAAGCAAACACAAAACACAGGAGTCTATTTATGAATTATGATAACCCAAGAGTTAAACAGCTATTTACAAAACAGATTGAGAAGACTGTAGGAAAAAGCAAATGTTTGAAAAAACAAAATGGATGTTTGAAAAAACGGATCAAAAGTAAATTCACAATCCGGATCAGAACCAAGTGCAGGCGTACCTCTTAATATATCCTCTGGCACTATCTGCTCCAAGTGCTGGATATCTCCATGTCCCCGGCGTGTGTCCTCGCTACATTCACAACACCCTGGTTCAACGGGGACTGACGTCACAGTCCGTGAACATGTCTGTGAGGCCGCACATCGTTTCCACGTAGATCCTGCGCCCCCTAGTGGTAAATTGTTTTAAAGCGTGTACAATCCTCAGAACAGACATATGCTATGTACATGAATAACAATATCTAATGCTATTATAGAGAACAGTATGGGTACTACTGCAGCACAAAAACATCCTTAAATACACAGCATGATAGGTCCTGATATACTGTAAATTGTTGGTTACCTTACAGAAATACTGTATATAGGGAAGTAATAGAAGAAAACATAGAGAAAGGAGAAAGAACAAAGAATAAGAAGGAAAAAGGAGAAGCGAGAACAGGGGTGTCCTCTATGTATGATAGCTATACATATCATATCTGCTCTACCACCTGGCTAATAAAGTATAATAAAGAATGATGTAATATAAGGTATACACAGAGACCAAAATAAACATCTCTTAAAGGGACAGGAATCCCCGAGTGTATAAAGAACACCTAATGCAATATATATATATATATATATATATATATATATATATATATATATATATATATATATATATGAGCAAAAGTTCTTAAGTTAAAGTATTCATATCTCATAGGTCTGCTGAATTACTAGTCAAAATTAGGGTCTATCGACTGGATTAAAAATGGGCTATATTATATCTCTGCTGGTGGCCCAATATATAAAGGGGATGTATCATATATTCTAACCACTAGATAAGAGATATATAAGGATTGTTAATTTACTTTTGATCGGTTTTATAAACATCCGTTTTTTACAAACATCCAGGGTTTTTTTTTTTTTTAAACCTTCGCTTTTTCCTACAGCCTTCTCGATCTGTTTTTGTAAATAGCTGTTTAACTCTTGGGTTATCATAATTCCCTCTATGCGTTACATACTGATCTCTTGCATATCTTAAATTGATGCAATAGAAATAATAGAGATCTACCCTCATGAGGGTCTTTGGTTTTGCTAAATGTATGCAGCTATGTTTTATGCACAGTATTTGTTTTGCACAGCACAATACACATGATGTATCGTTAGCAATACAGCTGTTTGTTTTATTTCACTATACAATTATTCTACACTTATGATGTGGGCCATACAATCCATATATTTGATGATGTGCACTATATGTATACTGAAATATGTTATTTGCACTATGATTCTTATTCATTGATTGACACTATTGTTTTGGATGATTGCCATGACTACGTTTTTGGCACACTTTTTACTCCACTGGGAGGGGCCTATATTGTTTAAATAGACTCCTGTGTTTTGTGTTTGTCTGAGGAAGGGGAGTGTGTCCCCGAAACGTCATGCTTTTTCAAACAGACAGTGCCTTCTTCTACTTGATAAATATATATATATATATATATATATATATATATATATATATATATATATAAATATATATATATATATATATTGTTTTGACAGTATTACAATTTTAAATCTAAAAATGTATGTTTATATTACTTTAATTTCAAAAGACACATTTTTAGTATACCATTAGTATTGTGGGAAGCGGTAGAGTTGCAATAAAAAAACAAATACAAGTTTGTATTAGATAATATTTCAAAATATGCCATACTTTGATTCTGTATCATCATGCATTAGTGCATAAAGAGTGATTCAATTGGTCAAAGGATGTGAAGACAGATTGATATGATAAGTCTTAGCACATGGAGACATAGTGGTTCCATTGGTCTAAGTATGTGAAGACAGAGTAATTCAATTATTCTAAGGGTGTGGATACAGAATTTCCACTTCACAGCCTCTCCATATTTTAGTTATTCACAATTTTAAAGGGACACTCCGGTCAAAATTGAAATGCACATAAATGAATTGTATCTTTAAATAGAAACATATTTGCAAAATACATGCATTGGCAAAAATGCTTCTAGTAAAAGTTATTGCTGTTTTAGAGTTAGCATTTTGTCTGCACTTACATGTGAAACATGACTGGATATTCTCAGTGCACCCGCATTTTAAATACTGCATCAATTTTAAGCAATGCTGCAGCAATTTTAAGAAACTTTCTAATTTACTCCTATTATCATTTTTTTTCTTTCTTTGGTATCTTTATTTGAAAAAGCAAGAATGTAAGCTTAGGAGCCGGCCCATTTTTGGTTTAGCACTCTGGGTAGCTATTGCTGATTGGTGACTACATTTAGACAACAATCAGAAAGTGCTACCCAGGTGATGAACCAAAAATGGGCCAGCTCCTATGCTTACATTATTACTCTTTCAAATAAAGATACCAAGAGAACAAAGAAAAAATGATAATAGGAGTAAATTAGAAAGTTGCTTAAAATTGCACACTCTATTTCAATCATGAAAGTTTATTTTTGACTAGACTATCCCTTTAAAATATAAAGAAAATTGTGCACTAGGGGTCAGTAAAAAAGTTGTTAAAAAATAAATAAAAGGAACAGCATTTTTAGGTGATTTGGGTTCAGAGCTAGTTATTTACAGGTTCATGAATATATAAAAGATTATACAAAAATCTCCATTTCTTAAAATTAAATATTCATATTCAGCATTGGTCTATTATGAATTCAAATCGTTTTTTTTTTCTACTTTACTTTCAATTACATAACTTTGCACAGATCGTTTAGACACCTGAGAAACTGAAGGAATTGCATAAATTACATGTGCAAATTTAAATGATTTAAATCCCCAGATATCTCAGTTGTTTTTACAGGTATTTTTCCAAATGCAATGTACGTCTAAAGCTTTCCCTTGCAAATCAGGAAAAGTTACGTTCCAAAAAGAGCTTTAACATTTCAGTGACAGTTTACACTGGCAAAAGGAGAATTCTCAGATTTTAATCATACTTTGCAAGTTTTAAAGAAACATTTAAAGGGATTTGTAATGGTGCATCATGGACTTGAAAGACAATGCAGTTTTAAATGAGTCAAAAAATAAATCATCTTAGATGCAGATCTTGACATCTTTACAGTGCAACGAATGTTTGCTTCATAAATAAAACCTGTTACTCTAAAAAAAAAAATGGTAGAACGTCATTTTCCCATTACTGACCATAGCTATCTATATTTAACCTTCACAAGAGTTAAACGCATCACTAAGATCTTACAAAAAAGTTGCAAATAGTGAGGGGAACATTACTAAGGTTTCCAGGTGTCTACTAGTAAACCGGACAGTCCAGTACTTCAGCAGGCTGTCCAGTAAAATCTATACAAAAATACTGGAAACTTAATTTTTAAAATCCCCTGATTGGCAGATACATTTTAAAGGCTATATATGTCTCTTTCCCAAACAAATATGGCCAGTGACACTGTGGATATACTGTACTTTGTGCTACTGGCAGCAAGATAATTAACACTGTGTATATTATATGGATACTGGGGTAAAATCTGTGCTCTGTTGGTAATCAAGGATGTCAAATTACTGCTGTGTAATTATTAGTTGCAGTCAAAGAGGTAAAACACTTTATATGTGTGTTACTGGCATCCAAGGGTATACAATCACTTCTTAGTTGTGAGAAATGTATATACCATGTTCAAGGGTGCTCCCTAAGGTTGTGCTTTGGGGCAGGACCCCACTTACCACCTGTACCCAGTCACAGGTCTTCCAGTGTTTTTATGAATGGCTACTGGCAACCCTAAACATTACTGGAAAACCAATCAAGAGAGTAGTCACATGACCCACCAACCATCTGTGTTTTCTGCTCAGTAGCTATAATAATTTTAGGGGTAAGTAAAGTAATCTAAGTACATTAGATAAGATCGCATTAGGTTATGTCATTTTTGTATTATTTTTAAAGTAAAAGTAAAATGCTGAATCGGAACAGCCAATAGAATGCAAGCTCAATCTGATTGGCTGATTGGATCAGCCAATCGGATTGAACTTGATTCTGATTGGCTGATTCCATCAGCCAATCAGAATATTCCTACCTTAATTCCGATTGGCTGATAGAATCCTATCAGCCAATCGGAATTCGAGGGACGCCATCTTGGATGACGTCCCTTAAAGGAACCGTCATTCTTCAGTTGGACGTCGCCGGAAGAAGATGGGTCCGTGGTGGAGGTCTTCAGGATGGAGCCGGTCATCATCGGATGAAGATAGAAGATGCCGCTTGGATCAAGATGGTTGCCGGTCCGGATCGCCTCTTCTTCTCGGATAGGATGAAGACTTTGGAGCCTCTTCTGGACCTCTTCAGCCACCGGATGATGGATCACCAACCCCCGCTTGGGTTGGATGAAGATTTTGGAGCCAGGACGGATCGGTGATACCTGGTGAGGTGAAGACAAGGTAGGATGATCTTCAGGGGCTTAGTGTTAGGTTTATTTAAGGGGGGTTTGGGTTAGATTAGGGGTATGTGGGTGGTGGGTTGTAATGTTGGGAGGGGGGTATTGTATGTTTTTTTTTACAGGCAAAAGAGCTGAACTTCTTGGGGCGTGCCCCACAAAGGGCCCTGTTCAGGGCTGGTAAGGTAAAAGAGCTTTTAACTTTAGTAATTTAGAATAGGGTAGGGCATCTTTTATTTTGGGGGGCTTTGTTGTTTTATTAGGGGGCTTAGAGTAGGTGTAATTAGTTTAAAATTGTTGTAATATTTTTCTTATGTTTGTAGATATTTTTTTATTTTTTGTAACTTAGTTCTTTTTTATTTTTTGTACTTTAGTTAGTTTATTTCATTGTAGTTATTTGTAGATATTGTATTTAATTAATGTATTGATAGTGTAGTGTTAGGTTTAATTGTAGGTAATTGTAGGTATTTTATTTAATTAATTTAATGATAGTATAGTGTTAGGTTTAATTGTAACTTAGGTTAGGATTTATTTTACAGGTAATTTTGTAATTATTTTAACTAGGTAACTATTAAATAGTTCTTAACTATTTAATAGCTATTGTACCTGGTTAAAATAATTACAAAGTTGCCTGTAAAATAAATATTAATCCTAAAATAGCTACAATGTAATTATAATTTATATTGTAGCTATATTAGGATTTATTTTACAGGTAAGTATTTAGCTTTAAATAGGAATAATTTATTTAATAAGAGTTAATTAATTTCGTTAGATTAAAATTATATTTAATTTAGGGGGGTGTTAGTGTTAGGGTTAGACTTAGCTTTAGGGGTTAATCCATTTATTAGAATAGCGGTGAGCTCCAGTCGGCAGATTAGGGGTTAATACTATTTATTATAGGGTTAGTGAGGCGGATTAGGGGTTAATAACTTTATTATAGTAGCGCTCAGGTCCGCTCGGCAGATTAGGGGTTAATAAGTGTAGGCAGGTGGAGGCGACGTTGTGGGGGGCAGATTAGGGGTTAATAAATATAATATAGGGGTCGGCGGTGTTAGGGGCAGCAGATTAGGGGTACATAAGGATAATGTAAGTAGCGGCGGTTTACGGAGCGGAAGATTAGGGGTTAAAAATAAAATGCAGGTGTCAGCGATAGCGGGGGCGGCAGATTAGGGATTAATAAGTGTAAGGTTAGGGGTGTTTAGACTCGGGGTACATGTTAGGGTGTTAGGTGCAGACTTAGGAGGTGTTTCCGCATAGCAAACAATGGGGCTGCGTTAAGAGCTGAACACGGCTTTTTTGCAGGTGTTAGGTTTTTTTCAGCTCAAACAGCCACATTGTTTTCTATGGGGGAATCGTGCATGAGCACGTTTTTGAGGCTGGCCGCTTGCGTAAGCAACTCTGGTATTGAGAGTTGAAGCTGCGTTAAAAATGCTCTACGCTCCTTTTTTGGAGCCTAACGTAGCCTTTATGTGGACTCTCAATACCAGAGTTATTTTTATGGTGCGGCCAGAAAAAAGCCGGCGTTAGCTACGCAGGTCGTTACCGACAAAACTCCAAATCTAGGCCTCTCTTTATTACCAGATGGCAAAACCACCTTAGGCTCTCTGAGCAAGTGCTGTGTTTAAAATGCTGGTGCACGGTGCATACTTAAATACACTTTTAAAACAGCTAAAGCTTTTATTAGATGCATTTTTGCTAAAATATGTATTTTGCAAAAATGCTTTTATTCAAAATTTAAATGT
Organism: Bombina bombina; assembly: GCF_027579735.1. NCBI lineage: Eukaryota > Metazoa > Chordata > Amphibia > Anura > Bombinatoridae > Bombina > Bombina bombina. Next base: position 178,867,945 of record NC_069501.1, read on the forward strand.
ATCCACGGGGATTCCAATTTTGGCTAGAATGTCACTTTAAAGTCACTGAGCTCTTGTACTGCTAACTTTTGTCTATGGATGTAATTTTTATGTGCTGAATTGTTTGCAAATGTTAGCAATGGGTGTGGCTAAAACGACTAAGCTCAATAATTAGCAGGAGTGTACTCCTACTTTTGCCCATATAGTGTATATGTAAGCTAAGACTGAAGGATATCTTTTTTTTATAAATAGATAGAGAATATTGAAAAGGGATATAACAGTATAAACTTAAAGGACCAGTCAACACAGTAGATTTGCATAATCAACAAATGCAAGATAACAAGACAATGCAATAGCACTTAGTCTAAACTTCAAATGAAAAGTAGATTTTTTTCTGACAATTTTAAAGGTTATGTCTATTTCCACTCCCCCTATACCATGTGACAGCCATCAGCCAATCACAAATGCATACACATACCATGTGACAGCCATCAGCCAATCACAAATGCATATACGCTTATTCTGAGAATTCTTGAACATGCTCAGTAGGAGCTGGTGACTCAAAAAGTTGAAATATAAAAAGACTTGCATGCTCTATCTGAATAATGAAAGTTTAATTTTGACTTGACTGTCCCTTTAAATGTGCATGGGTGCAGTTTGAACAGAAGAAGTTTTTAAATACAAAAAATGTGTCTATAAAAAGTTATAACTGTTTCAGAATTATATGTACATATGCTATACATGCCCAGTGCACCACGTTCAGTAAACATTTATTTTCAGAGAGCTAGTTGTGATTTGTATGATGCAAAAACAGTGACATTGCGAGATACGTCACATGGACAATAGTGGTTTTCTAATGTTCTAATTTCTGAGTGGAGATTTAGATGAAAAATGATGACCATACCTACACATTTATATGAAACCCAAACATTTTATTTCATGATTCAGATAGAGCATTTGCTTTTAAGCAACTTTCTAATTTACTTCTATTATCATTTAGTAGCCAGCCCGTTTTTGAAGCACTAATATATTGTGGGTTCCCTCAGGCGCCTAACAAAAAGGCAGAGGGGAATAATATAGGATGAACTAGCCCACGAGTGGGTAGCAACAGTAACTATGTGTTACAATAAAATGGGTGTACAGATCAAATCAAGCATAAAAATTATTACATTTATTATACACAATTTGCACAAGTTAGATTCATGGATCCATGATAAAAATATACAATAGCATAAGACAGTAAAAAATTATACAATAGCATAAGACAGTAAAAAATTATACAATAGCATAAGACAGTAAAAAATTAAAACGATGTATAAAAACAATGGGCTATCAGCACTATCTATAATAGAATAGAATAAAACAAATTACAAGTATCTAAAATAAAAAACTGTGTGGGACTTGTGAAAACAATGTCTGTCAAATTCTTTGGTGATTCCTCTAGTAGTGATTAAGCTTCAAAAAATAAGTGTCCAAATTGAAATCCAAATTCATAATCCCAAATAATAATCCAAAGAGAATAGTCCCAAAAAATAGTGGAAAAATCGCAAAAATGACAGTGAAAAATTATGTCAGTGAAAGATTGCAGTGAGTGCAATGAAAAAATAATAAAAATAGTGAAGAATCAAAAAGGTGTATCAAAATTTATCCAACATTTCCAAAAAGCAAAAGTAGAAAAAGGTGTATTCAACCAAAACAGTGTGTGTGGTTTGAGAAGTGTATCTTGCGGTATAGAACAATGGGACTGTAATAACAGTGAATGATTATAACTGAAGGTGCTGTCACAATTCCTCTGACCATTAAAGTCGTCAATCCCCGGCCTTAACCTTATAACCGTTATAAGCTAACATAATAACTATAAATAAAGAGTTACACACAACTTTGGTATAAAATTTGGCCGCAGCCATTTTATTAACATCACAAGTTAAATATTGTGTAATAAATATTTTCAAACATTTTTTAACAGAACATACCTGATGTTCATAAATAACATTACAATCAAACTGTCAAATAAAACTGTCAATTCCCCACAGCGGTGCTAGTTCCCAAACCCACAAAACAAGATGGCCGTTATTCAACAACTGGACTCAACTATATCCCTGTTGAGTCCGTCCAAGGACACCTACACTTTAATAGGGAACCCCTTGCCCCTATAAAACCAGTTGCCCACTCACCCCATGGAGAGGCAACTACTTAAAATCCTCCAAAATCACTTGGCCATATTGCATACCATATTTGTCTGGGAACTAGAACCCCTGCCTTGCTGCGACAAACACGAAACAAGGAAGGAAAACAAAATTAGGGAGGGAGGGAGGGAGCACTTTCAGAAAAGGTTTGATAAATAATCTGGTGACAGATTCTCCCGCTCTTTCCTTAAATGCGCAACAGCGCGTGCTAAGCCCGCCCCCTTACAAGTACCAACCAATCACACCCAAGGCCTAATTCCTCCAAAGGTCAAGTCCCCTTCCCGTTACTTCGAACTCCCAGGGGATCCCTGACCATTAAAGTCGTCAATCCCCGGCCTTAACCTTATAACCGTTATAAGCTAACATAATAACTATAAATAAAGAGTTACACACAACTTTGGTATAAAATTTGGCAGCAGCCATTTTTAACATGGGGTTAAATATTGTGTAATAAATATTTTCAAACATTTTTTAACAGAACATACCTGATGTTCATAAATAACATTACAATCAAACTGTCAAATAAAACTGTCAATTCCCCACAGCGGTGCTAGTTCCCAAACCCACAAAACAAGATGGCCGTTATTCAACAACTGGACTCAACTATATCCCTGTTGAGTCCGTCCAAGGACACCTACACTTTAATAGGGAACCCCTTGCCCCTATAAAACCAGTTGCCCACTCACCCCATGGAGAGGCAACTACTTAAAATCCTCCAAAATCACTTGGCCATATTGCATACCATATTTGTCTGGGAACTAGAACCCCCGCCTTGCTGCGACAAACACGAAACAAGGAAGGAAAACAAAATTAGGGAGGGAGGGAGCACTTTCAGAAAAGGTTTGATAAATAATCTGGTGACAGATTCTCCCGCTCTTTCCTTAAATGCGCAACAGCGCGTGCTAAGCCCGCCCCCTTACAAGTACCAACCAATCACACCCAAGGCCTAATTCCTCCAAAGGTCAAGTCCCCTTCCCGTTACTTCGAACTCCCAGGGGATCCCTGACCATTAAAGTCGTCAATCCCCGGCCTTAACCTTATAACCGTTATAAGCTAACATAATAACTATAAATAAAGAGTTACACACAACTTTGGTATAAAATTTGGCCGCAGCCATTTTTAACATGGGGTTAAATATTGTGTAATAAATATTTTCAAACATTTTTTAACAGAACATACCTGATGTTCATAAATAACATTACAATCAAACTGTCAAATAAAACTGTCAATTCCCCACAGCGGTGCTAGTTCCCAAACCCACAAAACAAGATGGCCGTTATTCAACAACTGGACTCAACTATATCCCTGTTGAGTCCGTCCAAGGACACCTACACTTTAATAGGGAACCCCTTGCCCCTATAAAACCAGTTGCCCACTCACCCCATGGAGAGGCAACTACTTAAAATCCTCCAAAATCACTTGGCCATATTGCATACCATATTTGTCTGGGAACTAGCACCCCCGCCACCGACTGGACTGACCGAACAGCCCAGTCCCGCCAAACCCAACATTTTTCCCAACGCTTCTTTTATATCAAAAAGAAATAGCTGCAGCCCAAATTGGTTAAAATGAACACCATCTTTTAAGTAAAATTCCTCGGCCCCGTCTACTTCGAAATCTGGGTGGAAAACTACACTTCACCCCAACCTTTTAACAAAAGAACTAACTATTTTGTTAATTTTCTTGCGGCTCTTTTCTAGCCTATCGTAATCCCTTGCTGACCTCCAAACCAGCCTAGGAGTAATCTGTGACCAGACTATTTTTATTCCTGGATAAAGCTCCTTTATATTGCCCAGATCCCTTTTAATCCTCCTCACTAACTCTTTTTGAGGAATCATACCTAAATCATTTCCCCCCAAATGCACTATCAAAACATCAGGACGGGGAAAAAATCTGCCATAGTCTAGAAACAACAGAAACAAGAGATCCCAGCACATGCCCCTAATCCCAAACCATTTGACCTCCCATTGATCAACTGGACACCCGAGCTGAAGGCCGCCCATTTTCTTACTGGCCTCAGCATTGGCCCAGTATATAAACGAATGCCCCATCACCCATAGGATCCTCACACCTAAAATAAAAGAAATAAAGAAAGTATTCAGGATGATTACAGCTCAAACATTCCAAAGCATACGCTCTATTCAAAGGTTTTTTTTTTTTATAATCTTAAATCAGGCCTAACATAGGATTTATAACGACTTGAACCCCATCTACCAATCTTTTTTACTATATCCTCTCTGAGACCTAACATAGCAGCTTCAGTAGCAGCTCCAATCCGGAAAGAGTGAGATCCGAACTCTAAAGGATTAAGACCCAATAAAACAATTGAACCTTTTAAAATGGCTCTAAATTGATACTGTGATAAAAAAGAACCATCTGAGTGAACTAACAAAGGGCCATCCTGCAAAGGCCGTATGGACCCATAAAGCATCATTACCTGACATGGACATATCTCTCCACCACTAGGGAACAGCACTATGTTCTTGCCTTTCCCATATATGTCCGTTTTACTACTTCTCAGTAATATTTCTACCCTGCTATCGTTCCATATTACATCTCCTTTTTGTAAACCTCCTGAAACTTTTTTGCTAGGGCTTACCAATTCCGAAATTCTAAATGCCCCAAAAAAGGCCAATACAAAGGCCGTTCTGAACAATATTATTTCAAATTTTTTTAAGTAAAGAAAATGTAATAGGCCTTCTCTTATCTCTAACCTTAACCTTTTTCTTCAAGCCTTTAAGAACTTGACGTACCCAAAAAACTTTTGTAACATCAGACAAACCTAATAAACGAAATCTAAAAGCAAAGGCCGCCAATCTTCTTTCCATATTAGATGGTGACAAACCCAAATTTCCCCAATGCCACATCCACTCCAATAAGCAACCCGTGACATCATCAGACCCTTCTTTAATTTCAGATTGACATAACCACATTTCCCATTCCCTCCAAACTGATACATAGGACGACCAAGTACCTGGGGCCAAAGATTTTTTAATTAATCCAGCCAATCCTCCGTCCCAAGCTTCCAAAGTTGGACAGGAAACATCGCTCCAACTACATCCGCCTGAGGAGCCAACTCTCGAAAGCGAGACCACTGTGAACGAGATAAAGAATCTGCTATCAAATTAAGCTTACCAGGGATATGTTTTGCCCTGACAAATACATTCATACTTAAACATTTCAGGACTAGTACTCTTAATAAACGTAAAACTGGTAATGATGATGCAGACAAAGAATTAATAGCAGAAACAACACCCATATTATCCGTATGGAACAATATGGATTTATTCATCAAATCAACTTCCCACACAAACAGAGCCACCAGAATCGGAAATAGTTCAAGGAAAACTAGGTTCCTTGTTAAACCCAAATTGACCCACTCTTGAGGCCATACCTCTGCACACCAATGCCCCTGAAAATAAGCCCCGAAACCAACACCCCCAGCTGCATCAGTTATCAAATCCAAATCAACATTAGAGATCCTAGCTTCCATAAATATTGCAACACTGTTAAAGTTTTTAAGGAATTCCAACCAAACTTTCAAATCATCCTTGTGGCCTTTTTTAATCCTTACAAAATGATGAGGCTTACCAACACCAGACGTAGCCAATGACAGTCTTCTAGAAAAAACTCTACCAATAGGAATGATTCTACAAGCAAAAATCAATTTTCCAAGCAAAGATTGCATTTTTCTCAAAGTCACCTTACGGACCGCCAAAAATTGCTGAATCATTTCTGACAAATCCACAATCTTTTCCACAGGTAGCCTACATTCCATACTTTCAGAGTCGATTGTAATACCCAAAAATTTAAGGGCCGTAACTGGACCCTCCGATTTCTCCATTGCAATAGGAACCCCAAAATCAGATGCCATTGAATAAAAACAATCCCTTAACTTCAGACAAACGTCCGAATCAGGGGGACCAACAAAAAGAAAATCATCCAAATAATGAACTACAGACGAGACTCCAGACTTGAATTTAACGACCCATTCCAAAAAGGAACTAAAACACTCAAACAAAGAGCAAGAAATAGAACAACCCATCGGGAGGCAGAGGTCAATGTAGAAAAAACCCTCAAAACAACAACCCAAAAGATAATGTGAAGAAGGATGAACTGGAAGTAATCTAAAAGCCGCCTCAATATCCACCTTAGCCATTAAAGCAAATTGACCAGCCTCTCTAACCAAATTAACTGCCATGTCAAATGATGTATAAGACACAGACGATAATTCATCCGGAATATCATCATTAACAGCTCCACCTTTTGGAAAGGATAAGTGGTGAATTAGACGAAATTTACCAGGCTCTTTCTTAGGAACCACTCCTAAAGGAGAAATACGCAAATGGGGGATAGGAGAGATTTTAAAAGGACCTGCCATACGACCCAAAGAAACCTCCTTCTCAAGCTTACTCCTGACCACCCCAGGCCATTCTCTAGCAGACTTAAGGTTACCCCTGAAATGAACAACACCCCCTGAAGATGTGATTCTGAAACCAAACTCAAAACCATGTAACAATAACAAGGCCTTATCACCACAGCCCTTCTGTTTAGCGTAGAGTACGAGCCACAGCTCCATCCCGCTTAGCCTCACCGGAGTTAATCCCTTTTTCAGGAAGCTCTTGGGTTCCTCCCAATTTGTTCTTTTTGAAACACTTAATGGAAGGGTGGGATCCCCCACACCCTGAGCATTCGTGCCTGAATTTACAAGGCCGCGCCTTGATCAGGGAACTTAACAGCAAATAGACTAGCATAAATAACAAAAGCCTGGAACCAGTTAGTAAATGTTTTTGGTAATTTCCTGTAACGTCTTTTCCTTTCCTCTTCCTCCTTCTTGGCCGAATCCTTTTTTGAGTCTTCAGGTATCTCAAAAGACTGATCAAGAGGAAGGAGGGAAAATAATTCAATAAACTCTCTCTTGTATATCTTTTCCCTTAACTCGACCGTCAAATGCATACCCAAAGGCCCGATAGAACACAAACAAGACCTGGCCAAAGCCGTATCAGCAATCTTCAGCTCAGGACCCCCAGACACTTTATTATCTACATTAGCCACCTTTTGCTGGGATAAACCAACCATTTGAGATTGGGGTACCGACCCTGCATCTTTTGTTCCCTCACCAACACTCCCTAATACCCTATTTTGGGAAGCCAATTCAGGGGGAATCCATGAATTGGCAACTCCCCCCGGGACTTTGGCTCCTTCTAATTTGGCTAACAAGTCCCTTAAACCCGCTACAACAGTTATAGATAAAGGATCAGCATGCACACCAACTGTATCAACCCCCACATTCAGATTCACCACCCCGGATCCCTCATTACCTGTACTCGGATCCTGAGTCGCTGTAGACTGAACCCCTTGAGATGCAGCCGTAACCTTCTCTATATTCTGGAAACCAGTAGCCCTGGGATCCGTATTAACCATTAATTGCTGACCTTTTTCCGCCTGCAAAAAAGAAACATGTGACAAACCCCCAGAAGGTGCCCAAATTCCAATGCCCCTACTAGCTGTAGACATACCCAACCTGCTATCCACTAAAACCCCCTTACCCTTCTTAGCAGATGGAACCTCAAACCCTTCTCCCTTTAAATCCCCATATCTCTTGCGTTGTCTACCTCTACCTTGTATTCTCCCAATCCCAGACCTGTTTGGACGTTGAACAGAGTTAACCGAGCTATGAAACGTATTATTAATATTCTGACCTATCATGTCCTGAAGACCAAAATTAATATTGTTGGCCGTACTCACCCTTGTTTCTTCTCCCCTTGCATTAAAACGTTCCACCCCTGGAACGCCGTCCTCAATATCCAGCCTGATATTTTCCATCCAGGATTCCTGCAGACCATAAGCATCCCCACTTAGGCCGTCATTTCCCACCATTAAAAAACCCGGGGAATTCTCAGGCCGTGACCCAGTCTCATTCCCTTCTAAAAGAAAAACATCATTAGAGACAGGCAAATTTTTACTTACGTCAACATTCCTATCCCTCAAATTTCTTAACTCACCCTTTAAAACCAAATCACTCGGGACCATAACTGACGTTTTAAACTGGCGAATAGGATTAACTACACTGGGAGAAGGTGGAATAAAATCCTCCTCAGAAGAATCTAAATATAGAGCTAATTCTACAACACCGTTATCAATCTCGGTGTCATGCTGACTCTCACTGACTTCAGGCCCTTCCACCCTTTCGTCTAACACTCGATAAGCCTGTTCCTCAATATTACTAGAAGGCCTTAAAATCTGTGCCGTTTTTGAAACATTATGTAACGGTTCTGAAACCGCCTGAGGTAGTTCAGACAGCCCCGACACATTCAAAACCTCAACTTTCTTTTTTACTAACGCACTTCCTAAACTACCTATACTCCCTTGCTCCTTACCCCCACACGGCAAACTAGGCCTCGGCAGGCCGTCACTTTTACTAGCTTGCTTTTTTCCTTTAAATGCTACTTTTTGGCCTAAATTGGCCATCTTACCCTTAGGCAAAGAATCACCCTTCATTACAGGCTCTACGAATTGTTCCGGAAGGGAACAAGTGCTCCCGGACAGCATCGCATTATCTGCAACCTCCGCTCCGGCCTGCCGACTTCCTGAACTAGAACTTGACTTCTTCCTCACAGCCGCCTTTAACCCCGGACTGGGGCTGGATTTTCTCCGACCGTTATTACCCCCTTCCGAATCCGGATCCGAACGAACTGGGGGCCTAGAACGCCTCACAGGTCTCGATGAAACATCCTCGATATCCTCCCTGGTTTCGATAACCGGGCTAAACAATGGACGTAGCTTATCTTCGAGCCAGGTAGGGCCCATCTTGGCAGCTTCCAACTTAAGTTGGTCAAAAATCGCATCAAAATGCGCCATCACAAATTATCAATAACAAGCACTTTCAGAAAAGGTTTGATAAATAATCTGGTGACAGATTCTCCCGCTCTTTCCTTAAATGCGCAACAGCACGTGCTAAGCCCGCCCCCTTACAAGTACCAACCAATCACACCCAAGGCCTAATTCCTCCAAAGGTCAAGTCCCCTTCCCGTTACTTCGAACTCCCAGGGGATCCCTAGTGGTTTAAATGATCCCAAATGGTAGTAAAAAACGAAAAAAATCCAAAATCAATACCTATAAAAAGACAAATAAAGAAACATAGCGCAATACGTTTTTACAATGATGATGATCAGTCTTGATAAAGGCCTACTACGGGCCGAAACGCGTTGGCTGATTGGTAAGCTACATTTCAACATTATCATCATAGGACAAATGCTCATGTATGATGCAGAGGATATCCAGAAATGACTATAACCTGAAGCAGTACTTACAATTATGTTTACCACAAGGGGGAAGGGGCTCTAATGGAGCCCCTCCCCCCTATTATGCTAGTGGGACAAATTCCTTATTTGAAACAAAGTTTAACTTTTCCTCCTAGGATACAGCTAATCACCATTAAAATGATGATCACCTGACTCCAAATAAATTAGGTTATTTATATTGGTAAATGTTAGAGGCAATTATAGAACAACTATTTCTCCCTCTGTTTTAATTAGATGTGTATCAGGCTACTCATGTGAAAAACAGAACTCCCCTCTTTTAACCCCTTAAGGGCCAGGAATTTCAGAGAAAAACTCAATTAAAACAGAAAAAGAGCGTTGTTTTTTATTTACCAATCAAAACTATATATAGATATATTTTTTAGTAGACAATACAATATATTGATCTAGGCACATGTAGGTATATTTCATGTAACTGTTTTTCCACCAAATGCGATCATATTAAAAAAAATTGTTAACTTTTTCAGAAACTTTAGGCTTCTTACTGAAATTATTTACATACCATTTTGTGCAGTCATAACAAAAATGGTTGATCTTCGATCCCCTTTGTTCAGTCCGCCAGACCTTAATAACTATGGGACAATTTCTATGGGAAACAAGAACTGCATCTAAAATTTGTATGGTCAGATATTTTTGCCGACTTATTTTCTCCATAAAATACAAGATGATGCAAAGTGACAAAATAATATTTTTTATTTTCTGATTTTAAATATTAATTGTTATTGGACAATATAGTTATAAAATTACAAGTTTTGGTTCTTTGGGAATGTGAGTTGATGACAAATGTGGGATCATAAAATCTGTTTTTTTAAATATTTAGGAAATAACTAGGCAATAAGCCTGCCCAGAGGGCAGTCTATAAAAAAAAAATACAAACCCCAAAGCTAAAATTACACAAATTAAAACATGTAAAATTACAGAAAAAATAAACAAAGCTATCTAAAATAAAAAATGTCAACCTTAAGTAATAGCCCTATAAAAAATCCCCCCAAAATAAAAACACCCCCTAATCTAATATTAAAATACCAATAGCCCTTTAACCCTTTGAGTGCTAATGACGGCTAAGAGACATCGCAGAGTTTCCCACTCTGGTGCTAACGACGGCTTAGAGCCGTCGCTAGCACTTTCCCACCTTGAGGGAGATCTGGGGGCTCCCACCCACTCCTACCCCGGCGATCGTGCCTGTATAGTGACAGGCATTGCCGGGGCTTCACGTTTTGCATGGTAACGTCACGCGCAATGACGTGATGACATCACTGCGCAACTTTATTAACAAAATGACAATGTTAAGTATAGGAAAAGGGGGCATGCTGATTAGAAGCCTGTATCTACAGACCCCCAAGACCCAACATTGGAAAGGTAACCACCTAGCCTTTCCAACAGTGTAAGTCTTGGGGATCTGAAAAAACAGCTTAGCACCCAGGTGGGAAAGTGCTTAGCACTCAAAGGTTTAAAGGGCTTTTGTAGGGCATTGCCCTAACTTAAACAGCTCTTTTACCAAACCAAATTACCAATTACCCACAAACATTAAAAACCCCCACCCACCAAACCCCCCCAAAATAAAAAAAACCTAACACTAAAAAAAAACTAAACTACCCATTGTACCTACAGGGTCATTTGTATGGGCATTTCCCTTAAAGGGCATTCAGCTCTTTTAGTGCCCTTAAAAAGGCAATCAGCTCTTTTTCAGCCCAAAAAAAAAGCCACCCCAAAAAATAAAAAAAGCCTAAGACTAAGCCCTAAATAGGTACTCACCAATCCTGAAGTCCGGCAGAGAAGGTCTTCTTCCAGGAGGCTCTATCATCTTCTATCTTCATCCAGAACAAAGGCGGCGTGGAGCAGAGGTGCGGAGCTGTCTTCCCTGATGCGTGGATCCTCAGCGGCGGTCCTCAATGGCAGCGATCCTCAGCAGCGGGGTTCCTCGATGGCATGGAGGCTCCTCTTCATCTGATGTCCTTCGTACACTGAAGATTGAATGCAAGGTATTGCATTCAATTTGGGGTACCTTGCATTCCTATTGGCTGAAATTTTGAAATCAGCCAATAGAATTAGAGCTACTGAAATCCTATTGGCTGTTCAAATCAGCCAATAAGATTTCAGTAGCTCTCATCCTATTAGCTGATTTCAAAATTTCAGCCAATAGGAATGCAAGGAACCCATATATATATGGAGTGCCTTGCATTCAATCTTCAGTGTGCGACGGATGATCACATGAAGAGGAGCCTCCATGCCGCTGAGGACCGCCACCGCTGAAGACCGCCGCTAAGGACTTCTGCTGAGGACCGCCGCTGAGTATCCGTGCACCGGGGAAGCCAGCTCCCTACCTCTGCTCTGCGCGCCTTCGCTCCGGATGAAGATAGAAGATGATGGAGCCGTGTGGAAGAAGACCTTCTCCGCCAGACATAAGGAACGGTGTGTACCTATTTGGGGCTTAGTTTTAGGATTTTTTTCTAGTTTTGTTTTTTTTATTTTTAAGATTAGGAATTTAAAGTGACACTGAACCCAAAAATTTTCTTTTGTGATTCAGATAGAGCATGCAATTTTAAGCAACTTTGTAATTTCCTCCTATTATAAATTTTTCTTCGTTCTCTTGCTATCTTTATTTGAAAAAGAAGGCATCTAAGCTTTTTTTGTTTCAGGACTCTGGACAGCACTTTTTTATTGGTGAATGAATTTATCCAACAATCAGCAAGAACAACCCAGGTTATTCACCAAAAATGGGCCGGCATCTCAACTTAAATTCTTGCATTTCAAATAAAGATACCAAGAGAATGAAGAAAATTTGATAATAGAAGTAAATTAGAAAGTTGCTTAAAATTGCATGCGCTATCTGAATCACAAAAGAAAAAATTTGGGTTCAGTGTCCCTTTAATGGGCTGTAAAAGAGCTGATTGCCCTTTTAAGGGAAATGCCCATACAAATGCCCCTTTAGGGGGGACTTAGTAATTTTTAAATGTAAAAGAGCTGTTTTGTTTAACTTAGGGCAATGCCCTACAAAAGGTCCTTTTAAAGGCTATTGGTAATTTAGTTTAGGGGGTGTTTTTATTTTGGGGGGGCTTTTTTATTTTCATAGGGATTAGATTTAATTTTTTTATTTTTGATAAAAAAAAGTTTGTAATTTAATGTTAGGTTTTTTTGTTATTTTGGCGGTTAGGTTTTTTTGTTATTTTGTGTGGGCGGTTACGTGTTTTTTATTAATTTCTTACTAGCGGTTACATGTTTTTTTTCGTTATTTCGTGCGGGCAGTTGTTTTTTTTTTTGTAAGGCTTGAGGTTTGCCTACGCTGCATCCAGGTGGATTCTTTTGGCTACTTGCACAGACACCATTCTTTTGAGGATGCAAGTGCAACTGGCGACGGCGACTGACGCGTTACAAACGCGATTATAGTATAGATGATTACCATGCTGCTATTTACCATATACTGCATAGAAAATAAAACAAAAAAAGTATTTTTATTTTATTTATTTATATTCCATTTCAAATATGATATGGTATTTCTGCAAATTAAAATAATTTTATACAAATATTTGGTCTTTGAAAAAATTAGATATGATTTATTCGGGTAATTCACTGAAGAAACAAAACAAATTTAGATATAAAATACATACAGTGCCAAGTAACTAAAACATATGTAGCATAGTGGAGTGAAAGGGCTTAGCACAAGGGGTTAACTATGTTTGCCCTTTACATTTTTATCATGGAGCTTTTGAGAATATCACAAAAAATACACTCATTACTTATGCACAAAGGAAACTTTAATAGTGATTAATAAAGAGCAAAAGTTATACAATTTGGGATAACAGGATATACATATATCTACACTAAAAAGATTTTTTTAACTTTATTTACAGCCCTTAACATAAAAGTGATGACATGTTAAAAAAACATAAACATGTTATATCCTGTGTCACAACTGAAATGCCCTTATTGCCTGAAAAGCTACATTTACAGTTAGAGATGTCTCTAGACACTCTGTGTATATAATCTTTCTTTGCATTAAAAATAAAGAATTTTGGCAACAAAAAGAAAAGAATGCAACTGTCTCAAGATAAAAATATAGTTGCTATACTTTGACAGCCTTTCTGTTTTATAGCCCTGTATGGGGATCAGTTTGTGATTTTAAAAGCTCTGGCAGGGCAATTTACTTCCTATTTTTTTTATTTTTTATTAAATAATACTGAAATATATTTTTATTTATTTATCACCACATGAAAGAAAAGATGTGGTCTAATGTTATTGGGTTTTTTTTCTGTTCTTACTTACTTGTTTGTTGCTCATTGCCACCAGCAAGTATATTGTTATGTTTAATAATCCCCACTGGAAATTAATCAGCTCTTTAAACAAACACCATGTCAAATAAAACATCCCAGTTATATGGTGGTGATGAAATGCAGTAGAAAGCATTCAAACTGATACCACCTGTCTAGAGTTAGCATAAACATTACTG